>NW_026969158.1:0-52816 GCF_028390025.1 Pseudophryne corroboree
TTCTGAAACATAGGGTTGCAATAAGGGGTCGTTTTTTAAAATGCCCCAATGTTTTTTAATAATGCCTTCTATTTGTCTGTGTTGGCTATTATACCCCGTAATAAATGGGATGTTATTATTACTCTTAGAACTGTTTCGCTTTTTTTCACCTTTTAGCATATGATCTCTATTAATGCCAGTACATCATCTCTTGCTTTGTCAATCATTTCTTTGTTGTAACCCTTAGCTATGAACTGATTGCTAAGAGTACCAGCTTGTTCCTCAAAATTATTGAGGTCCGTACAATTCCTCCTGATACGCTGAAATTGGCTTGTGGGAATACCACTCAGCCAATTTCGATGATGATTACTACTATAGTCAATAAATGAATTACAATCGGTGGGTTTTATAAAATTCTTAGTCTTGATTCTACCTTCTTCCACATATATACTTAAATCTAAAAACTCCACTTGGGTGGGACTGATATTAAAGGTGAGAACAATATTATCACTGTTTGAATTCAGATGGTTACAGAATTGGTCCAGAGACTGTCTGTCACCCTTCCATACGAACAGGATGTCATCTATATATCGGCTCCAGGCCACCAGACTGGCGCCGAGCTCATGGCCACTCCACACAAACTGTTCTTCCCAATGGGCCATGAATAGGTTAGCGTAACTCGGCGCCAGTCTGGTGCCCATCGCCGTACCCCTAAGTTGGAGATAGAACTCATCACTGAACCAAAAGAAATTATTTTTGAGGATAAGAGAAATACCCTCCAATATAAATTGGATTTTGTCTTCTACCATCTCACTTCTCCTAAGGAAAGTTTCTACAGATTTCAAACCCGTCTCATGATTTATAATAGTATATAAAGACGACACGTCCGCTGTAACCAAGAAATAATTATCCCCCCACTGTATGTCATTAATCTTATTGATGGTATCGATTGTATCCTTTAAATAGGAGGGGGTGGTTTTTACATAAGGTTGTAGGAGATGATCAATATACAAGGATAAGTTGGATAAACAGGAGTTTGTTCCAGCTACTATTGGCCGACCTGGGGGGTTTTCTTTACATTTATGCATTTTGGGTAATGCATAAATGACAGGGATGGATGGATTCTCAATGTATATAAATAGACGTTCCTCATCTGTTATAACCCTTTTAGAGGTATACATAGCCAAAAAGGTATCTAATTTTTTCATAATATTAATATTAGGGTTGCCCTTTAATTTCTTATATGTTGTTTTATCCATGAGTTGTCTTATGATCTCTTCATTATAATCCTCAGCATTCATCACTACCACCCCTCCCCCCTTGTCAGCAGGTTTTATTACAATATCCTTGTTATTACTCAAGGATTTGATGGCCTCCTGCTCCTTTCTAGTTAAATTTGCTTTCTTATTAGGTTTAAGATCAATGGATTCTAACTCCTCCTTTATTGCCCTTTCAAATGATTCCACAAAGCAACCCCTTTTATACTTTGGATAAAAGGAAGATTTTCTTTTAAATTTAATCCCCACTGGTTCCTCACTGGTATTGTTGTTACTGGGGTTCTCTTCAAAAAATCTTTTTAGAGTTAATCTTCTAATGAATTTTTCGATGTCAACAAAGACATCGAATTTCTTACATTTATTAGAGGGAGCAAATTTCAGGCCCCTCTCCAACACATTGGTTTCTTGTTCCGTTAGTGTATAATTACTCAAATTGTATATTTTGGTTTTATGTTCATTAGAGGTATTTCCTTCTATTTGTTCTACAGATGGTATATGTCTGTCCCTATTTCTCCGCTGTCTTCTTTCCTTATTCAAACATCTATTCTTACCTCCCCTCTTGCCCCTGGGTCTCTTCTTATGTTTTGGGGTTGTATCTGTGAGTGTGACCTTCTGGTACGGTTCCCTAAAAAATGTTCCTGGTCCTCCAACATTCTAAATCTATTGGTCCCATGAAATCTGGAGTAATTCTCTCTTTCCTCTCTTGTTCTTACTCTTTCTTCCCCATACCTGGGTTTCTGATGCCACCTATGTTGATCCTCAAAATTTCTATATGTACCATTAGATCTCCCATATTCATTATTCCTGAATCGGCCTCTATGTGTGGATCTATCAGGGGTTTGATTGTATTGTATCCTCCTCCTATCTAATCCTCTCTCTCTGGGTACTTGTTCCCTCCTATTGTACCTGGGATTTTCATCCCTATGCTGTCTTTCCCTTCCTTCGGTTTTACCATCCCCAAAGTTTTCAGTATTTATAATTTTATCTCCCCCTTGGTACCTCAGAGGATATGGGGTACCTGTAGCATAATCGTTTTTATCTCTTGTGTATTTTTTATGTTTCTTTAGCTTAAGTTCTTTTTCATTCCTCTCTACTTTTCTTATAACCTCTTCCTCCATTATATGGTATTCTTCTAACTTTGAGAAAGGTTCCATCAAAGATTTAAGCATTTCAATCTCACTTTCTAAGTTTCGTAGTTCCTTACTCCTCTCTTTAATAATAAATGACATTAATGAAAGTGAGCATATGTCTAAGATACCACACCATCCTTCCTTAAAATCCTTAGATATATTTTCAAATGTGGGCATTTTATTGATACGTAATCCCCTCGGGACAATTTTCTCTGAACAATATTTTTCAAGGGAGGCTATCTCCCACCATAATTTCCCTTCTTTAACTAAAATTTTCTCCATTTTATACATAGCATTCTTAAGATCATAATCCTTAAGATTAACATCAAAATTATCATTGAAGATCTCTGTGATATGAGCCCTTCTTTCTGTTCTATGTTTAAACATTCTCAAGGCAGCAAAACACACACAAATAGGTGCAAAACAGAACAAACTTATAGAAGAATGTGGTGACTTGCGCCCTTCTAGCTGCTGCTTAGATCCACTCACAAGAGCACCAAACTCGTTGGAAACATATATACAAAACAATGGAGAGCGATCCTTGAGCGCTGCTAGATGATCCCAAAAGTTCCTGATGACCTGTATATTATCGATACGGGTGGAAGAAATAAAATCAATCGACCAGTGAACACTGTACTGTAATCACTGTATGGGAACCTTTGAACTCACCGTAGCTCAGTGAGATGCGTTCACGTAAAGGTTTCTTTGATTGGTCGTAATTAAATTTCCACCAATAGCCACATATAAGCACATATGAAATGACACTCACCTGGGCTTAAAGGCCCTATATGCACAGAAAGGTTTCTTTCATCCACGTGTTTTCAAGCAGGCAAACGTGACCAAAAGTTCATAAAAACAATTTATTCGTCCATAAAAAATAATCCATAAAAACATACAAGTGAAATAATTCCTCCTGATTAAGCTGGAAGATGTTTTGTTCCACTCTAAACCCAAAAAGATGTATGGAAGACTCCTTTTAAGAAAAAAACACTCCTCACCATACCGTTCCCAGGACACGAGTAAGATGGGGCGTTTCCTCTCAGATGTTTAGCAAAAAAAGGGCTTCCAATCTATAGGGTAAATTGGAGTGGACACCAGCAATCAGGGGATCTCCAGAACACCAACGCGTTTCGGAATGTCTTCCTTCCTCAGGGTGTAGAGTCAAACAAAACACTGGGGTTTTTATACCCTATAACCTTGGTCACATGATCACTTCTGCCAATTTAATATTAAATCCCTTAAAAATACCTTAGTTTCTATACACTAAGTTTCTATATGCTATATTCATTAAATCCATATTATGAATATTCAAATATTATACATAAGTTGATAAAACAAATAATATATCTGCATTTTTAGTAACTTCAATATCTGAATTGGTTATATATAAAGCCTGTTGGGTACCATAGGGTCCATTACTCTCTCTATTAGTAACACCGTAATTAAACCCATTCCATTCTAACCCATTCTCCACAATTTTTAATTAACCTTATACCCACAATTCCTAGCAGCATATTCCTAAACCATTGGTAGTTCAGTTGTCATAGCAACCGCACGTTCACAGTTCTTTATACAATTTTTGGACGCAATGTTCACGATCTTTAACCACACTTCCGGATTCCCGTCGCGTCACTTCCTGCTTGTGAACCGCAAACAACGCGGCACCTCCTGGCGACGGATAAATCCGGATAGACGCGGCTACTTGCTTTCCCAATACGTCACTTCCTGGTTATGACCCGCAAGCCGGAAGAGATTATAACACCGTGGGGAAAGAAGATCGTCTCAGTTCTGTCTCTTAGACTCAATGGATCCCTCATTTTGTATGCAATATTTGCCATAGAAAACATGATAAAAGGGTACATATTAGTACGATATATTAGTGCATATATTACAGCATACGAATACCATATTCCAACATATTGATAAAATACCGTTAGCAACATGATAAAAGTACATATACCCATGCTATCAAACAGTGTTATATAAATAAGACTCACAAAAACCATTTGGTTTCAAATTCAACATTTAAACCTTTAGGAGCCAAAGTTCTAATTTCATAAATGCTCCTCATCTCCTCTTTGGCTAATGTTTCTTCCTTATTGTTGGTCCTCCAATTGGGTTGCACAGCCTTTATTCCACAAAAACTCTTCATGTATTTGATATTACACTCATGTTTATCCTTAAAATGCAGTGACACATTATGTGTCTCTAATCCCTTTTTTATATTTCTGACATGTTCAGCTAGTCTGACTTTAAGCATCCGGGATGTCCTACCTATGTACTGTTTTTTGCATTCACATTCCAATAGGTATACTACATCCTTTGTATTGCACGTAATGAAATCTTTAATCACATACGTTTTTCCTGTTTGTGTGGACCTATATTCCGTGATCTTACTAGTTTCACTAGTACATACACGACACATCTGGCACATTCCGCATCTAAAGAAACCCTTGGATTTGTTCCTGGTCATCATCCTAGGTACAGATAGTGCACTCTTAACAATATTATCCTTTAAATTACGTGCCTTCCGATACACAAATCGTGGACGTTCTGAAACATAGGGTTGCAATAAGGGGTCGTTTTTTAAAATGCCCCAATGTTTTTTAATAATGCCTTCTATTTGTCTGTGTTGGCTATTATACCCCGTAATAAATGGGATGTTATTATTACTCTTAGAACTGTTTCGCTTTTTTTCACCTTTTAGCATATGATCTCTATTTAATGCCAGTACATCATCTCTTGCTTTGTCAATCATTTCTTTGTTGTAACCCTTAGCTATGAACTGATTGCTAAGAGTACCAGCTTGTTCCTCAAAATTATTGAGGTCCGTACAATTCCTCCTGATACGCTGAAATTGGCTTGTGGGAATACCACTCAGCCAATTTCGATGATGATTACTACTATAGTCAATAAATGAATTACAATCGGTGGGTTTTATAAAATTCTTAGTCTTGATTCTACCTTCTTCCACATATATACTTAAATCTAAAAACTCCACTTGGGTGGGACTGATATTAAAGGTGAGAACAATATTATCACTGTTTGAATTCAGATGGTTACAGAATTGGTCCAGAGACTGTCTGTCACCCTTCCATACGAACAGGATGTCATCTATATATCGGCTCCAGGCCACCAGACTGGCGCCGAGCTCATGGCCACTCCACACAAACTGTTCTTCCCAATGGGCCATGAATAGGTTAGCGTAACTCGGCGCCAGTCTGGTGCCCATCGCCGTACCCCTAAGTTGGAGATAGAACTCATCACTGAACCAAAAGAAATTATTTTTGAGGATAAGAGAAATACCCTCCAATATAAATTGGATTTTGTCTTCTACCATCTCACTTCTCCTAAGGAAAGTTTCTACAGATTTCAAACCCGTCTCATGATTTATAATAGTATATAAAGACGACACGTCCGCTGTAACCAAGAAATAATTATCCCCCCACTGTATGTCATTAATCTTATTGATGGTATCGATTGTATCCTTTAAATAGGAGGGGGTGGTTTTTACATAAGGTTGTAGGAGATGATCAATATACAAGGATAAGTTGGATAAACAGGAGTTTGTTCCAGCTACTATTGGCCGACCTGGGGGGTTTTCTTTACATTTATGCATTTTGGGTAATGCATAAATGACAGGGATGGATGGATTCTCAATGTATATAAATAGACGTTCCTCATCTGTTATAACCCTTTTAGAGGTATACATAGCCAATGTGTTGGAGAGGGGCCTGAAATTTGCTCCCTCTAATAAATGTAAGAAATTCGATGTCTTTGTTGACATCGAAAAATTCATTAGAAGATTAACTCTAAAAAGATTTTTTGAAGAGAACCCCAGTAACAACAATACCAGTGAGGAACCAGTGGGGATTAAATTTAAAAGAAAATCTTCCTTTTATCCAAAGTATAAAAGGGGTTGCTTTGTGGAATCATTTGAAAGGGCAATAAAGGAGGAGTTAGAATCCATTGATCTTAAACCTAATAAGAAAGCAAATTTAACTAGAAAGGAGCAGGAGGCCATCAAATCCTTGAGTAATAACAAGGATATTGTAATAAAACCTGCTGACAAGGGGGGAGGGGTGGTAGTGATGAATGCTGAGGATTATAATGAAGAGATCATAAGACAACTCATGGATAAAACAACATATAAGAAATTAAAGGGCAACCCTAATATTAATATTATGAAAAAATTAGATACCTTTTTGGCTATGTATACCTCTAAAAGGGTTATAACAGATGAGGAACGTCTATTTATATACATTGAGAATCCATCCATCCCTGTCATTTATGCATTACCCAAAATGCATAAATGTAAAGAAAACCCCCCAGGTCGGCCAATAGTAGCTGGAACAAACTCCTGTTTATCCAACTTATCCTTGTATATTGATCATCTCCTACAACCTTATGTAAAAACCACCCCCTCCTATTTAAAGGATACAATCGATACCATCAATAAGATTAATGACATACAGTGGGGGGATAATTATTTCTTGGTTACAGCGGACGTGTCGTCTTTATATACTATTATAAATCATGAGACGGGTTTGAAATCTGTAGAAACTTTCCTTAGGAGAAGTGAGATGGTAGAAGACAAAATCCAATTTATATTGGAGGGTATTTCTCTTATCCTCAAAAATAATTTCTTTTGGTTCAGTGATGAGTTCTATCTCCAACTTAGGGGTACGGCGATGGGCACCAGACTGGCGCCGAGTTACGCTAACCTATTCATGGCCCATTGGGAAGAACAGTTTGTGTGGAGTGGCCATGAGCTCGGCGCCAGTCTGGTGGCCTGGAGCCGATATATAGATGACATCCTGTTCGTATGGAAGGGTGACAGACAGTCTCTGGACCAATTCTGTAACCATCTGAATTCAAACAGTGATAATATTGTTCTCACCTTTAATATCAGTCCCACCCAAGTGGAGTTTTTAGATTTAAGTATATATGTGGAAGAAGGTAGAATCAAGACTAAGAATTTTATAAAACCCACCGATTGTAATTCATTTATTGACTATAGTAGTAATCATCATCGAAATTGGCTGAGTGGTATTCCCACAAGCCAATTTCAGCGTATCAGGAGGAATTGTACGGACCTCAATAATTTTGAGGAACAAGCTGGTACTCTTAGCAATCAGTTCATAGCTAAGGGTTACAACAAAGAAATGATTGACAAAGCAAGAGATGATGTACTGGCATTAAATAGAGATCATATGCTAAAAGGTGAAAAAAAGCGAAACAGTTCTAAGAGTAATAATAACATCCCATTTATTACGGGGTATAATAGCCAACACAGACAAATAGAAGGCATTATTAAAAAACATTGGGGCATTTTAAAAAACGACCCCTTATTGCAACCCTATGTTTCAGAACGTCCACGATTTGTGTATCGGAAGGCACGTAATTTAAAGGATAATATTGTTAAGAGTGCACTATCTGTACCTAGGATGATGACCAGGAACAAATCCAAGGGTTTCTTTAGATGCGGAATGTGCCAGATGTGTCGTGTATGTACTAGTGAAACTAGTAAGATCACGGAATATAGGTCCACACAAACAGGAAAAACGTATGTGATTAAAGATTTCATTACGTGCAATACAAAGGATGTAGTATACCTATTGGAATGTGAATGCAAAAAACAGTACATAGGTAGGACATCCCGGATGCTTAAAGTCAGACTAGCTGAACATGTCAGAAATATAAAAAAGGGATTAGAGACACATAATGTGTCACTGCATTTTAAGGATAAACATGAGTGTAATATCAAATACATGAAGAGTTTTTGTGGAATAAAGGCTGTGCAACCCAATTGGAGGACCAACAATAAGGAAGAAACATTAGCCAAAGAGGAGATGAGGAGCATTTATGAAATTAGAACTTTGGCTCCTAAAGGTTTAAATGTTGAATTTGAAACCAAATGGTTTTTGTGAGTCTTATTTATATAACACTGTTTGATAGCATGGGTATATGTACTTTTATCATGTTGCTAACGGTATTTTATCAATATGTTGGAATATGGTATTCGTATGCTGTAATATATGCACTAATATATCGTACTAATATGTACCCTTTTATCATGTTTTCTATGGCAAATATTGCATACAAAATGAGGGATCCATTGAGTCTAAGAGACAGAACTGAGACGATCTTCTTTCCCCACGGTGTTATAATCTCTTCCGGCTTGCGGGTCATAACCAGGAAGTGACGTATTGGGAAAGCAAGTAGCCGCGTCTATCCGGATTTATCCGTCGCCAGGAGGTGCCGCGTTGTTTGCGGTTCACAAGCAGGAAGTGACGCGACGGGAATCCGGAAGTGTGGTTAAAGATCGTGAACATTGCGTCCAAAAATTGTATAAAGAACTGTGAACGTGCGGTTGCTATGACAACTGAACTACCAATGGTTTAGGAATATGCTGCTAGGAATTGTGGGTATAAGGTTAATTAAAAATTGTGGAGAATGGGTTAGAATGGAATGGGTTTAATTACGGTGTTACTAATAGAGAGAGTAATGGACCCTATGGTACCCAACAGGCTTTATATATAACCAATTCAGATATTGAAGTTACTAAAAATGCAGATATATTATTTGTTTTATCAACTTATGTATAATATTTGAATATTCATAATATGGATTTAATGAATATAGCATATAGAAACTTAGTGTATAGAAACTAAGGTATTTTTAAGGGATTTAATATTAAATTGGCAGAAGTGATCATGTGACCAAGGTTATAGGGTATAAAAACCCCAGTGTTTTGTTTGACTCTACACCCTGAGGAAGGAAGACATTCCGAAACGCGTTGGTGTTCTGGAGATCCCCTGATTGCTGGTGTCCACTCCAATTTACCCTATAGATTGGAAGCCCTTTTTTTGCTAAACATCTGAGAGGAAACGCCCCATCTTACTCGTGTCCTGGGAACGGTATGGTGAGGAGTGTTTTTTTCTTAAAAGGAGTCTTCCATACATCTTTTTGGGTTTAGAGTGGAACAAAACATCTTCCAGCTTAATCAGGAGGAATTATTTCACTTGTATGTTTTTATGGATTATTTTTTATGGACGAATAAATTGTTTTTATGAACTTTTGGTCACGTTTGCCTGCTTGAAAACACGTGGATGAAAGAAACCTTTCTGTGCATATAGGGCCTTTAAGCCCAGGTGAGTGTCATTTCATATGTGCTTATATGTGGCTATTGGTGGAAATTTAATTACGACCAATCAAAGAAACCTTTACGTGAACGCATCTCACTGAGCTACGGTGAGTTCAAAGGTTCCCATACAGTGATTACAGTACAGTGTTCACTGGTCGATTGATTTTATTTCTTCCACCCGTATCGATAATATACAGGTCATCAGGAACTTTTGGGATCATCTAGCAGCGCTCAAGGATCGCTCTCCATTGTTTTGTATATATGTTTCCAACGAGTTTGGTGCTCTTGTGAGTGGATCTAAGCAGCAGCTAGAAGGGCGCAAGTCACCACATTCTTCTATAAGTTTGTTCTGTTTTGCACCTATTTGTGTGTGTTTTGCTGCCTTGAGAATGTTTAAACATAGAACAGAAAGAAGGGCTCATATCACAGAGATCTTCAATGATAATTTTGATGTTAATCTTAAGGATTATGATCTTAAGAATGCTATGTATAAAATGGAGAAAATTTTAGTTAAAGAAGGGAAATTATGGTGGGAGATAGCCTCCCTTGAAAAATATTGTTCAGAGAAAATTGTCCCGAGGGGATTACGTATCAATAAAATGCCCACATTTGAAAATATATCTAAGGATTTTAAGGAAGGATGGTGTGGTATCTTAGACATATGCTCACTTTCATTAATGTCATTTATTATTAAAGAGAGGAGTAAGGAACTACGAAACTTAGAAAGTGAGATTGAAATGCTTAAATCTTTGATGGAACCTTTCTCAAAGTTAGAAGAATACCATATAATGGAGGAAGAGGTTATAAGAAAAGTAGAGAGGAATGAAAAAGAACTTAAGCTAAAGAAACATAAAAAATACACAAGAGATAAAAACGATTATGCTACAGGTACCCCATATCCTCTGAGGTACCAAGGGGGAGATAAAATTATAAATACTGAAAACTTTGGGGATGGTAAAACCGAAGGAAGGGAAAGACAGCATAGGGATGAAAATCCCAGGTACAATAGGAGGGAACAAGTACCCAGAGAGAGAGGATTAGATAGGAGGAGGATACAATACAATCAAACCCCTGATAGATCCACACATAGAGGCCGATTCAGGAATAATGAATATGGGAGATCTAATGGTACATATAGAAATTTTGAGGATCAACATAGGTGGCATCAGAAACCCAGGTATGGGGAAGAAAGAGTAAGAACAAGAGAGGAAAGAGAGAATTACTCCAGATTTCATGGGACCAATAGATTTAGAATGTTGGAGGACCAGGAACATTTTTTAGGGAACCGTACCAGAAGGTCACACTCACAGATACAACCCCAAAACATAAGAAGAGACCCAGGGGCAAGAGGGGAGGTAAGAATAGATGTTTGAATAAGGAAAGAAGACAGCGGAGAAATAGGGACAGACATATACCATCTGTAGAACAAATAGAAGGAAATACCTCTAATGAACATAAAACCAAAATATACAATTTGAGTAATTATACACTAACGGAACAAGAAACCAATGTGTTGGAGAGGGGCCTGAAATTTGCTCCCTCTAATAAATGTAAGAAATTCGATGTCTTTGTTGACATCGAAAAATTCATTAGAAGATTAACTCTAAAAAGATTTTTTGAAGAGAACCCCAGTAACAACAATACCAGTGAGGAACCAGTGGGGATTAAATTTAAAAGAAAATCTTCCTTTTATCCAAAGTATAAAAGGGGTTGCTTTGTGGAATCATTTGAAAGGGCAATAAAGGAGGAGTTAGAATCCATTGATCTTAAACCTAATAAGAAAGCAAATTTAACTAGAAAGGAGCAGGAGGCCATCAAATCCTTGAGTAATAACAAGGATATTGTAATAAAACCTGCTGACAAGGGGGGAGGGGTGGTAGTGATGAATGCTGAGGATTATAATGAAGAGATCATAAGACAACTCATGGATAAAACAACATATAAGAAATTAAAGGGCAACCCTAATATTAATATTATGAAAAAATTAGATACCTTTTTGGCTATGTATACCTCTAAAAGGGTTATAACAGATGAGGAACGTCTATTTATATACATTGAGAATCCATCCATCCCTGTCATTTATGCATTACCCAAAATGCATAAATGTAAAGAAAACCCCCCAGGTCGGCCAATAGTAGCTGGAACAAACTCCTGTTTATCCAACTTATCCTTGTATATTGATCATCTCCTACAACCTTATGTAAAAACCACCCCCTCCTATTTAAAGGATACAATCGATACCATCAATAAGATTAATGACATACAGTGGGGGGATAATTATTTCTTGGTTACAGCGGACGTGTCGTCTTTATATACTATTATAAATCATGAGACGGGTTTGAAATCTGTAGAAACTTTCCTTAGGAGAAGTGAGATGGTAGAAGACAAAATCCAATTTATATTGGAGGGTATTTCTCTTATCCTCAAAAATAATTTCTTTTGGTTCAGTGATGAGTTCTATCTCCAACTTAGGGGTACGGCGATGGGCACCAGACTGGCGCCGAGTTACGCTAACCTATTCATGGCCCATTGGGAAGAACAGTTTGTGTGGAGTGGCCATGAGCTCGGCGCCAGTCTGGTGGCCTGGAGCCGATATATAGATGACATCCTGTTCGTATGGAAGGGTGACAGACAGTCTCTGGACCAATTCTGTAACCATCTGAATTCAAACAGTGATAATATTGTTCTCACCTTTAATATCAGTCCCACCCAAGTGGAGTTTTTAGATTTAAGTATATATGTGGAAGAAGGTAGAATCAAGACTAAGAATTTTATAAAACCCACCGATTGTAATTCATTTATTGACTATAGTAGTAATCATCATCGAAATTGGCTGAGTGGTATTCCCACAAGCCAATTTCAGCGTATCAGGAGGAATTGTACGGACCTCAATAATTTTGAGGAACAAGCTGGTACTCTTAGCAATCAGTTCATAGCTAAGGGTTACAACAAAGAAATGATTGACAAAGCAAGAGATGATGTACTGGCATTAAATAGAGATCATATGCTAAAAGGTGAAAAAAAGCGAAACAGTTCTAAGAGTAATAATAACATCCCATTTATTACGGGGTATAATAGCCAACACAGACAAATAGAAGGCATTATTAAAAAACATTGGGGCATTTTAAAAAACGACCCCTTATTGCAACCCTATGTTTCAGAACGTCCACGATTTGTGTATCGGAAGGCACGTAATTTAAAGGATAATATTGTTAAGAGTGCACTATCTGTACCTAGGATGATGACCAGGAACAAATCCAAGGGTTTCTTTAGATGCGGAATGTGCCAGATGTGTCGTGTATGTACTAGTGAAACTAGTAAGATCACGGAATATAGGTCCACACAAACAGGAAAAACGTATGTGATTAAAGATTTCATTACGTGCAATACAAAGGATGTAGTATACCTATTGGAATGTGAATGCAAAAAACAGTACATAGGTAGGACATCCCGGATGCTTAAAGTCAGACTAGCTGAACATGTCAGAAATATAAAAAAGGGATTAGAGACACATAATGTGTCACTGCATTTTAAGGATAAACATGAGTGTAATATCAAATACATGAAGAGTTTTTGTGGAATAAAGGCTGTGCAACCCAATTGGAGGACCAACAATAAGGAAGAAACATTAGCCAAAGAGGAGATGAGGAGCATTTATGAAATTAGAACTTTGGCTCCTAAAGGTTTAAATGTTGAATTTGAAACCAAATGGTTTTTGTGAGTCTTATTTATATAACACTGTTTGATAGCATGGGTATATGTACTTTTATCATGTTGCTAACGGTATTTTATCAATATGTTGGAATATGGTATTCGTATGCTGTAATATATGCACTAATATATCGTACTAATATGTACCCTTTTATCATGTTTTCTATGGCAAATATTGCATACAAAATGAGGGATCCATTGAGTCTAAGAGACAGAACTGAGACGATCTTCTTTCCCCACGGTGTTATAATCTCTTCCGGCTTGCGGGTCATAACCAGGAAGTGACGTATTGGGAAAGCAAGTAGCCGCGTCTATCCGGATTTATCCGTCGCCAGGAGGTGCCGCGTTGTTTGCGGTTCACAAGCAGGAAGTGACACGACGGGAATCCGGAAGTGTGGTTAAAGATCGTGAACATTGCGTCCAAAAATTGTATAAAGAACTGTGAACGTGCGGTTGCTATGACAACTGAACTACCAATGGTTTAGGAATATGCTGCTAGGAATTGTGGGTATAAGGTTAATTAAAAATTGTGGAGAATGGGTTAGAATGGAATGGGTTTAATTACGGTGTTACTAATAGAGAGAGTAATGGACCCTATGGTACCCAACAGGCTTTATATATAACCAATTCAGATATTGAAGTTACTAAAAATGCAGATATATTATTTGTTTTATCAACTTATGTATAATATTTGAATATTCATAATATGGATTTAATGAATATAGCATATAGAAACTTAGTGTATAGAAACTAAGGTATTTTTAAGGGATTTAATATTAAATTGGCAGAAGTGATCATGTGACCAAGGTTATAGGGTATAAAAACCCCAGTGTTTTGTTTGACTCTACACCCTGAGGAAGGAAGACATTCCGAAACGCGTTGGTGTTCTGGAGATCCCCTGATTGCTGGTGTCCACTCCAATTTACCCTATAGATTGGAAGCCCTTTTTTTGCTAAACATCTGAGAGGAAACGCCCCATCTTACTCGTGTCCTGGGAACGGTATGGTGAGGAGTGTTTTTTTCTTAAAAGGAGTCTTCCATACATCTTTTTGGGTTTAGAGTGGAACAAAACATCTTCCAGCTTAATCAGGAGGAATTATTTCACTTGTATGTTTTTATGGATTATTTTTTATGGACGAATAAATTGTTTTTATGAACTTTTGGTCACGTTTGCCTGCTTGAAAACACGTGGATGAAAGAAACCTTTCTGTGCATATAGGGCCTTTAAGCCCAGGTGAGTGTCATTTCATATGTGCTTATATGTGGCTATTGGTGGAAATTTAATTACGACCAATCAAAGAAACCTTTACGTGAACGCATCTCACTGAGCTACGGTGAGTTCAAAGGTTCCCATACAGTGATTACAGTACAGTGTTCACTGGTCGATTGATTTTATTTCTTCCACCCGTATCGATAATATACAGGTCATCAGGAACTTTTGGGATCATCTAGCAGCGCTCAAGGATCGCTCTCCATTGTTTTGTATATATATCCCAAAATGTATCACTAAGGTGACAGAAGTTGTTTTCGGAGCATCATTTTGGAACAGGAGCTTCAACCGTTTTGTGGCATATGAGAAATTCCCTAAGCCCCGGACCTGTCGATTTTGGTCAAAAATGAAAATTTCAAAAGTGCCCCAATTTCTGCTTTAAACTTTAGGTGCTGTCCCAATATGTATCACTAAGGTGACAGAAGTTGATTTTGGAGCATCATTTTTGAACAGAAGCTTCAACCGTTTTGTGGCATATGAGAAATTCCCTAAGCCCCGGACCTGTCGATTTTGGTCAAAATTGAAATTTTCAAAAGTGCCCCAATTTCTGCTTTAAACTTTAGGTACTATCCCAAGATGTATCACTAAGGTGACAGAAGTTGATTTCGGAGCATCATTTTTGAACAGGAGCTTCAACCGTTTTGTGGCATATGAGAAATTCCCTAAGCCCCGGACCTGTCGATTTTGGTCAAAAATGAAATTTTCAAAAGTTCCCCAATTTCTGCTTTAAACTTTAGGTACTATCCCAAAATGTGTCACTAAGGTGACAGAAGTTGATTTCGGAGCATCATCTTTGAACAGGAGCTTCAACCGTTTTGTGGCATATGAGAAATTCCCTAAGCCCCGGACCTGTCGATTTTGGTCAAAAATGAAAATTTCAAAAGTGCCCCAATTTCTGCTTTAAACTTTAGGTGCTGTCCCAAAATGTATCACTAAGGTGACAGAAGTTGATTTCGGAGCATCATTGTTGAACAGGAGCTTTAACCGTTTTGTGGCATATGAGAAATACCCTAAGCCCCGGACCTGTCGGTTTTGGTCAAAAATGAAAATTTCAAAAGTGCCCCAATTTCTGCTTTAAACTTTAGGTACTATCCCAAGATGTATCACTAAGGTGACAGAAGTTGATTTCGGAGCATCATTTTTGAACAGGAGCTTCAACCGTTTTGTGGCATATGAGAAATTCCCTAAGCCCCGGACCTGTCGATTTTGGTCAAAAATGAAATTTTCAAAAGTGCCCCAATTTCTGCTTTAAACTTTAGGTACTATCCCAAAATGTACCACTAAGGTGACAGAAGTTGATTTCGGAGCATCATTTTTGAACAGGAGCTTCATCCGTTTTGTGGCATATGAGAATTTCCCTAAGCCCCGGACCTGTCAATTTTGGTCAAAAATTAAAATGTCAAAAGTGCCCCAATTTCTGCTTTAAACTTTAGGTGCTGTCCCAAAATGTATCACTAAGGTGACAGAAGTTGATTTCGGAGCATCATTTTTGAACAGAAGCTTCAACCGTTTTGTGGCATATGAGAAATTCCCTAAGCCCCGGACCTGTCGATTTTGGTCAAAAATGAAATTTTCAAAAGTGCCCCAATTTCTGCTTTAAACTTTAGGTACTATCCCAAAATGTACCACTAAGGTGACAGAAGTTGATTTCGGAGCATCATTTTTGAACAGGAGCTTCATCCGTTTTGTGGCATATGAGAATTTCCCTAAGCCCCGGACCTGTCAATTTTGGTCAAAAATGAAAATGTCAAAAGTGCCCCAATTTCTGCTTTAAACTTTAGGTGCTGTCCCAAAATGTATCACTAAGATGACAGAAGTTGATGTCGGAGCATCATTTTTGAACAGGAGCTTCAACCGTTTTGTGGCATATGAGAAATTCCCTAAGCCCCGGACCTGTCGATTTTGGTCAAAAATGAAAATTTCAAAAGTGCCCCAATTTCTGCTTTAAACTTTAGGTACTATCCCAAGATGTATCACTAAGGTGACAGAAGTTGATTTCGGAGCATCATTTTTGAACAGGAGCTTCAACCGTTTTGTGGCAAATGAGAAATTACCTAAGCCCCGGACCTGTCGATTTTGGTCAAAAATGAAATTTTCAAAAGTGCCCCAATTTCTGCTTTAAACTTTAGGTGCTGTCCCAATATGTATCACTAAGGTGACAGAAGTTGATTTCGGAGCATCATTGTTGAACAGGAGCTTCAACCGTTTTGTGGCATATGAGAAATTCCCTAAGCCCCGGACCTGTCGATTTTGGTCAAAAATGAAAATTTCAAAAGTGCCCCAATTTCTGCTTTAAACTTTAGGTACTATCCCAAAATGTATCACTAAGGTGATAGAAGTTGATTTCGGAGCATCATTTTTTAACAGAAGCTTCAACCGTTTTGTGGCATATGAGAAATACCCTAAGCCCCGGACCTGTCGATTTTGGTCAAAAATGAAAATTTCAAAAGTGCCCCAATTTCTGCTTTAAACTTTAGGTACTATCCCAAAATGTATCACTAAGGTGATAGAAGTTGATTTCGGAGCATCATTTTTGAACAGAAGCTTCAACCGTTTTGTGGCATATGAGAATTTCCCTAAGCCCCGGACCTGTCAATTTTGGTCAAAAATGAAAATGTCAAAAGTGCCCCAATTTCTGCTTTAAACTTTAGGTGCTGTCCCAAAATGTATCACTAAGATGACAGAAGTTGATGTCGGAGCATCATTTTTGAACAGGAGCTTCAACCGTTTTGTGGCATATGAGAAATTCCCTAAGCCCCGGACCTGTCGATTTTGGTCAAAAATGAAAATTTCAAAAGTGCCCCAATTTCTGCTTTAAACTTTAGGTACTATCCCAAGATGTATCACTAAGGTGACAGAAGTTGATTTCGGAGCATCATTTTTGAACAGGAGCTTCAACCGTTTTGTGGCAAATGAGAAATTCCCTAAGCCCCGGACCTGTCGATTTTGGTCAAAAATGAAATTTTCAAAAGTGCCCCAATTTCTGCTTTAAACTTTAGGTACTATCCCAAAATGTATCACTAAGTTGACAGAAGTTGATTTCGGAGCATCATTTTTGAACAGGAGCTTCATCCGTTTTGTGGCATATGAGAATTTCCCTAAGCCCAGGACCTGTCAATTTTGGTCAAAAATTAAAATTTTAAAAGTGCCCCAATTTTTGCTTTAAACTTTAGGTGCTATCCCAAAATGTATCACTAAGGTGACAGAAGTTGATTTCGGAGCATCATTTTTGAACAGAAGCTTCAACCGTTTTGTGGCATATGAGAAATTCCCTAAGCCCCGGACCTGTCGATTTTGGTCAAAAATGAAAATTTCAAAAGTGCCCCAATTTCTGCTTTAAACTTTAGGTGCTGTCCCAAAATGTATCACTAAGGTGACAGAAGTTGATTTCGGAGCATCATTTTTGAACAGAAGCTTCAACCGTTTTGTGGCATATGAGAAATTCCCTAAGCCCCGGACCTGTCGATTTTGGTCAAAAATTAAATTTTCAAAAGTGCCCCAATTTCTGCTTTAAACTTTAGGTACTATCACAAGATGTATCACTAAGGTGACAGAAGTTGATTTCGGAGCATCATTTTTTAACAGGAGCTTCAAACGTTTTGTGGCAAATGAGAAATTCCCTACGCCCCGGACCTGTCGATTTTGGTCAAAAATGAAATTTTCAAAAGTGCCCCAATTTCTGCTTTAAACTTTAGGTGCTATCCCAAAATGTATCACTAAGGTGACAGAAGTTGATTTCGGAGCATCATTTTTGAACAGGAGCTTCATCCGTTTTGTGGCATATGAGAAATTCCCTAAGCCCAGGACCTGTCAATTTTGGTCAAAAATTAAAATTTCAAAAGTGCCCCAATTTCTGCTTTAAACTTTAGGTACTATCCCAAAATGTATCACTAAGGTGACAGAAGTTGATGTCGGAGCATCATTTTTGAACAGGAGCTTCAACCGTTTTGTGGCATATGAGAAATTCCCTAAGCCCCGGACCTGTCGATTTTGGTCAAAAATGAAAATTTCAAAAGTGCCCCAATTTCTGCTTTAAACTTTAGGTACTATCCCAAGATGTATCACTAAGGTGACAGAAGTTGATTTCGGAGCATCATTTTTGAACAGGAGCTTCAACCGTTTTGTGGCAAATGAGAAATTCCCTAAGCCCCGGACCTGTCGATTTTGGTCAAAAATGAAATTTTCAAAAGTGCCCCAATTTCTGCTTTAAACTTTAGGTGCTGTCCCAATATGTATCACTAAGGTGACAGAAGTTGATTTCGGAGCATCATTGTTGAACAGGAGCTTCAACCGTTTTGTGGCATATGAGAAATTCCCTAAGCCCCGGACCTGTCGATTTTGGTCAAAAATGAAAATTTCAAAAGTGCCCCAATTTCTGCTTTAAACTTTAGGTACTATCCCAAAATGTATCACTAAGGTGATAGAAGTTGATTTCGGAGCATCATTTTTGAACAGAAGCTTCAACCGTTTTGTGGCATATGAGAAATTCCCTAAGCCCCGGACCTGTCGATTTTGGTCAAAAATGAAATTTTCAAAAGTGCCCCAATTTCTGCTTTAAACTTTAGGTACTATCCCAAGATGTATCACTAAGGTGACAGAAGTTGATTTCGGAGCATCATTTTTGAACAGGAGCTTCAACCGTTTTGTGGCATATGAGAAATTCCCTAAGCCCCGGACCTGTCGATTTTGGTCAAAAATGAAATTTTCAAAAGTGCCCCAATTTCTGCTTTAAACTTTAGGTACTATCCCAAAATGTACCACTAAGGTGACAGAAGTTGATTTCGGAGCATCATTTTTGAACAGGAGCTTCATCCGTTTTGTGGCATATGAGAATTTCCCTAAGCCCCGGACCTGTCAATTTTGGTCAAAAATGAAAATGTCAAAAGTGCCCCAATTTCTGCTTTAAACTTTAGGTGCTGTCCCAAAATGTATCACTAAGGTGACAGAAGTTGATTTCGGAGCATCATTTTTGAACAGAAGCTTCAACCGTTTTGTGGCATATGAGAAATTCCCTAAGCCCCGGACCTGTCGATTTTGGTCAAAAATGAAATTTTCAAAAGTGCCCCAATTTCTGCTTTAAACTTTAGGTACTATCCCAAAATGTACCACTAAGGTGACAGAAGTTGATTTCGGAGCATCATTTTTGAACAGGAGCTTCATCCGTTTTGTGGCATATGAGAATTTCCCTAAGCCCCGGACCTGTCAATTTTGGTCAAAAATGAAAATGTCAAAAGTGCCCCAATTTCTGCTTTAAACTTTAGGTGCTGTCCCAAAATGTATCACTAAGATGACAGAAGTTGATGTCGGAGCATCATTTTTGAACAGGAGCTTCAACCGTTTTGTGCATATGAGAAATTCCCTAAGCCCCGGACCTGTCGATTTTGGTCAAAAATGAAAATTTCAAAAGTGCCCCAATTTCTGCTTTAAACTTTAGGTACTATCGCAAGATGTATCACTAAGGTGACAGAAGTTGATTTCGGAGCATCATTTTTGAACAGGAGCTTCAACCGTTTTGTGGCAAATGAGAAATTCCCTAAGCCCCGGACCTGTCGATTTTGGTCAAAAATGAAATTTTCAAAAGTGCCCCAATTTCTGCTTTAAACTTTAGGTACTATCCCAAAATGTATCACTAAGTTGACAGAAGTTGATTTCGGAGCATCATTTTTGAACAGGAGCTTCATCCGTTTTGTGGCATATGAGAATTTCCCTAAGCCCCGGACCTGTCAATTTTGGTCAAAAATTAAAATTTTAAAAGTGCCCCAATTTTTGCTTTAAACTTTAGGTGCTATCCCAAAATGTATCACTAAGGTGACAGAAGTTGATTTCGGAGCATCATTTTTGAACAGGAGCTTCAACCGTTTTGTGGCATATGAGAAATTCCCTAAGCCCAGGACCTGTCGATTTTGGTCAAAAATGAAATTTTCAAAAGTGCCCCAATTTCTGCTTTAAACTTTAGGTACTATCCCAAAATGTATCACTAAGGTGACAGAAGTTGATGTCGGAGCATCATTTTTGAACAGGAGCTTCAACCGTTTTGTGGCATATGAGAAATTCCCTAAGCCCCGGACCTGTCGATTTTGGTCAAAAATGAAAATTTCAAAAGTGCCCCAATTTCTGCTTTAAACTTTAGGTACTATCCCAAGATGTATCACTAAGGTGACAGAAGTTGATTTCGGAGCATCATTTTTGAACAGGAGCTTCAACCGTTTTGTGGCAAATGAGAAATTCCCTAAGCCCCGGACCTGTCGATTTTGGTCAAAAATGAAATTTTCAAAAGTGCCCCAATTTCTGCTTTAAACTTTAGGTGCTGTCCCAATATGTATCACTAAGGTGACAGAAGTTGATTTCGGAGCATCATTGTTGAACAGGAGCTTCAACCGTTTTGTGGCATATGAGAAATTCCCTAAGCCCCGGACCTGTCGATTTTGGTCAAAAATGAAAATTTCAAAAGTGCCCCAATTTCTGCTTTAAACTTTAGGTACTATCCCAAAATGTATCACTAAGGTGATAGAAGTTGATTTCGGAGCATCATTTTTGAACAGAAGCTTCAACCGTTTTGTGGCATATGAGAAATTCCCTAAGCCCCGGACCTGTCGATTTTGGTCAAAAATGAAATTTTCAAAAGTGCCCCAATTTCTGCTTTAAACTTTAGGTACTATCCCAAGATGTATCACTAAGGTGACAGAAGTTGATTTCGGAGCATCATTTTTGAACAGGAGCTTCAACCGTTTTGTGGCATATGAGAAATTCCCTAAGCCCCGGACCTGTCGATTTTGGTCAAAAATGAAATTTTCAAAAGTGCCCCAATTTCTGCTTTAAACTTTAGGTACTATCCCAAAATGTACCACTAAGGTGACAGAAGTTGATTTCGGAGCATCATTTTTGAACAGGAGCTTCATCCGTTTTGTGGCATATGAGAATTTCCCTAAGCCCCGGACCTGTCAATTTTGGTCAAAAATGAAAATGTCAAAAGTGCCCCAATTTCTGCTTTAAACTTTAGGTGCTGTCCCAAAATGTATCACTAAGGTGACAGAAGTTGATTTCGGAGCATCATTTTTGAACAGAAGCTTCAACCGTTTTGTGGCATATGAGAAATTCCCTAAGCCCCGGACCTGTCGATTTTGGTCAAAAATGAAATTTTCAAAAGTGCCCCAATTTCTGCTTTAAACTTTAGGTACTATCCCAAAATGTACCACTAAGGTGACAGAAGTTGATTTCGGAGCATCATTTTTGAACAGGAGCTTCATCCGTTTTGTGGCATATGAGAATTTCCCTAAGCCCCGGACCTGTCAATTTTGGTCAAAAATGAAAATGTCAAAAGTGCCCCAATTTCTGCTTTAAACTTTAGGTGCTGTCCCAAAATGTATCACTAAGATGACAGAAGTTGATGTCGGAGCATCATTTTTGAACAGGAGCTTCAACCGTTTTGTGCATATGAGAAATTCCCTAAGCCCCGGACCTGTCGATTTTGGTCAAAAATGAAAATTTCAAAAGTGCCCCAATTTCTGCTTTAAACTTTAGGTACTATCGCAAGATGTATCACTAAGGTGACAGAAGTTGATTTCGGAGCATCATTTTTGAACAGGAGCTTCAACCGTTTTGTGGCAAATGAGAAATTCCCTAAGCCCCGGACCTGTCGATTTTGGTCAAAAATGAAATTTTCAAAAGTGCCCCAATTTCTGCTTTAAACTTTAGGTACTATCCCAAAATGTATCACTAAGTTGACAGAAGTTGATTTCGGAGCATCATTTTTGAACAGGAGCTTCATCCGTTTTGTGGCATATGAGAATTTCCCTAAGCCCCGGACCTGTCAATTTTGGTCAAAAATTAAAATTTTAAAAGTGCCCCAATTTTTGCTTTAAACTTTAGGTGCTATCCCAAAATGTATCACTAAGGTGACAGAAGTTGATTTCGGAGCATCATTTTTGAACAGGAGCTTCAACCGTTTTGTGGCATATGAGAAATTCCCTAAGCCCAGGACCTGTCGATTTTGGTCAAAAATGAAATTTTCAAAAGTGCCCCAATTTCTGCTTTAAACTTTAGGTACTATCCCAAAATGTATCACTAAGGTGACAGAAGTTGATTTCGGAGCATCATTTTTGAACAGAAGCTTCAACCGTTTTGTGGCATATGAGAAATTCCCTAAGCCCCGGACCTGTCGATTTTGGTCAAAAATGAAATTTTCAAAAGTGCCCCAATTTCTGCTTTAAACTTTAGGTACTATCCCAAAATGTACCACTAAGGTGACAGAAGTTGATTTCGGAGCATCATTTTTGAACAGGAGCTTCATCCGTTTTGTGGCATATGAGAATTTCCCTAAGCCCCGGACCTGTCAATTTTGGTCAAAAATGAAAATGTCAAAAGTGCCCCAATTTCTGCTTTAAACTTTAGGTGCTGT
The DNA here is from genome assembly GCF_028390025.1 of Pseudophryne corroboree. Taxonomy (NCBI): domain Eukaryota; kingdom Metazoa; phylum Chordata; class Amphibia; order Anura; family Myobatrachidae; genus Pseudophryne; species Pseudophryne corroboree. Next base: position 22,913 of record NW_026969158.1, read on the forward strand.
CCCAAAATGTATCACTAAGATGACAGAAGTTGATGTCGGAGCATCATTTTTGAACAGGAGCTTCAACCGTTTTGTGGCATATGAGAAATTCCCTAAGCCCCGGACCTGTCGATTTTGGTCAAAAATGAAAATTTCAAAAGTGCCCCAATTTCTGCTTTAAACTTTAGGTACTATCCCAAGATGTATCACTAAGGTGACAGAAGTTGATTTCGGAGCATCATTTTTGAACAGGAGCTTCAACCGTTTTGTGGCAAATGAGAAATTACCTAAGCCCCGGACCTGTCGATTTTGGTCAAAAATGAAATTTTCAAAAGTGCCCCAATTTCTGCTTTAAACTTTAGGTGCTGTCCCAATATGTATCACTAAGGTGACAGAAGTTGATTTCGGAGCATCATTGTTGAACAGGAGCTTCAACCGTTTTGTGGCATATGAGAAATTCCCTAAGCCCCGGACCTGTCGATTTTGGTCAAAAATGAAAATTTCAAAAGTGCCCCAATTTCTGCTTTAAACTTTAGGTACTATCCCAAAATGTATCACTAAGGTGATAGAAGTTGATTTCGGAGCATCATTTTTTAACAGAAGCTTCAACCGTTTTGTGGCATATGAGAAATACCCTAAGCCCCGGACCTGTCGATTTTGGTCAAAAATGAAAATTTCAAAAGTGCCCCAATTTCTGCTTTAAACTTTAGGTACTATCCCAAAATGTATCACTAAGGTGATAGAAGTTGATTTCGGAGCATCATTTTTGAACAGAAGCTTCAACCGTTTTGTGGCATATGAGAATTTCCCTAAGCCCCGGACCTGTCAATTTTGGTCAAAAATGAAAATGTCAAAAGTGCCCCAATTTCTGCTTTAAACTTTAGGTGCTGTCCCAAAATGTATCACTAAGGTGACAGAAGTTGATTTCGGAGCATCATTTTTGAACAGAAGCTTCAACCGTTTTGTGGCATATGAGAAATTCCCTAAGCCCCGGACCTGTCGATTTTGGTCAAAAATGAAATTTTCAAAAGTGCCCCAATGTCTGCTTTAAACTTTAGGTACTTTCCCAAAATGTACCACTAAGGTGACAGAAGTTGATTTCGGAGCATCATTTTTGAACAGGAGCTTCATCCGTTTTGTGGCATATGAGAATTTCCCTAAGCCCCGGACCTGTCAATTTTGGTCAAAAATGAAAATGTCAAAAGTGCCCCAATTTCTGCTTTAAACTTTAGGTGCTGTCCCAAAATGTATCACTAAGATGACAGAAGTTGATGTCGGAGCATCATTTTTGAACAGGAGCTTCAACCGTTTTGTGGCATATGAGAAATTCCCTAAGCCCCGGACCTGTCGATTTTGGTCAAAAATGAAAATTTCAAAAGTGCCCCAATTTCTGCTTTAAACTTTAGGTACTATCCCAAGATGTATCACTAAGGTGACAGAAGTTGATTTCGGAGCATCATTTTTGAACAGGAGCTTCAACCGTTTTGTGGCAAATGAGAAATTCCCTAAGCCCCGGACCTGTCGATTTTGGTCAAAAATGAAATTTTCAAAAGTGCCCCAATTTCTGCTTTAAACTTTAGGTACTATCCCAAAATGTATCACTAAGTTGACAGAAGTTGATTTCGGAGCATCATTTTTGAACAGGAGCTTCATCCGTTTTGTGGCATATGAGAATTTCCCTAAGCCCAGGACCTGTCAATTTTGGTCAAAAATTAAAATTTTAAAAGTGCCCCAATTTTTGCTTTAAACTTTAGGTGCTATCCCAAAATGTATCACTAAGGTGACAGAAGTTGATTTCGGAGCATCATTTTTGAACAGAAGCTTCAACCGTTTTGTGGCATATGAGAAATTCCCTAAGCCCCGGACCTGTCGATTTTGGTCAAAAATGAAAATTTCAAAAGTGCCCCAATTTCTGCTTTAAACTTTAGGTGCTGTCCCAAAATGTATCACTAAGGTGACAGAAGTTGATTTCGGAGCATCATTTTTGAACAGAAGCTTCAACCGTTTTGTGGCATATGAGAAATTCCCTAAGCCCCGGACCTGTCGATTTTGGTCAAAAATTAAATTTTCAAAAGTGCCCCAATTTCTGCTTTAAACTTTAGGTACTATCACAAGATGTATCACTAAGGTGACAGAAGTTGATTTCGGAGCATCATTTTTTAACAGGAGCTTCAAACGTTTTGTGGCAAATGAGAAATTCCCTACGCCCCGGACCTGTCGATTTTGGTCAAAAATGAAAATGATAAAAGTGCCCCAATTTCTGCTTTAAACTTTAGGTGCTATCCCAAAATGTATCACTAAGGTGACAGAAGTTGATTTCGGAGCATCATTTTTGAACAGGAGCTTCATCCGTTTTGTGGCATATGAGAAATTCCCTAAGCCCAGGACCTGTCAATTTTGGTCAAAAATTAAAATTTCAAAAGTGCCCCAATTTCTGCTTTAAACTTTAGGTACTATCCCAAAATGTATCACTAAGGTGACAGAAGTTGATGTCGGAGCATCATTTTTGAACAGGAGCTTCAACCGTTTTGTGGCATATGAGAAATTCCCTAAGCCCCGGACCTGTCGATTTTGGTCAAAAATGAAATTTTCAAAAGTGCCCCAATTTCTGCTTTAAACTTTAGGTGCTGTCCCAATATGTATCACTAAGGTGACAGAAGTTGATTTCGGAGCATCATTGTTGAACAGGAGCTTCAACCGTTTTGTGGCATATGAGAAATTCCCTAAGCCCCGGACCTGTCGATTTTGGTCAAAAATGAAAATTTCAAAAGTGCCCCAATTTCTGCTTTAAACTTTAGGTACTATCCCAAAATGTATCACTAAGGTGATAGAAGTTGATTTCGGAGCATCATTTTTGAACAGAAGCTTCAACCGTTTTGTGGCATATGAGAAATTCCCTAAGCCCCGGACCTGTCGATTTTGGTCAAAAATGAAATTTTCAAAAGTGCCCCAATTTCTGCTTTAAACTTTAGGTACTATCCCAAGATGTATCACTAAGGTGACAGAAGTTGATTTCGGAGCATCATTTTTGAACAGGAGCTTCAACCGTTTTGTGGCATATGAGAAATTCCCTAAGCCCCGGACCTGTCGATTTTGGTCAAAAATGAAATTTTCAAAAGTGCCCCAATTTCTGCTTTAAACTTTAGGTACTATCCCAAAATGTACCACTAAGGTGACAGAAGTTGATTTCGGAGCATCATTTTTGAACAGGAGCTTCATCCGTTTTGTGGCATATGAGAATTTCCCTAAGCCCCGGACCTGTCAATTTTGGTCAAAAATGAAAATGTCAAAAGTGCCCCAATTTCTGCTTTAAACTTTAGGTGCTGTCCCAAAATGTATCACTAAGGTGACAGAAGTTGATTTCGGAGCATCATTTTTGAACAGAAGCTTCAACCGTTTTGTGGCATATGAGAAATTCCCTAAGCCCCGGACCTGTCGATTTTGGTCAAAAATGAAATTTTCAAAAGTGCCCCAATTTCTGCTTTAAACTTTAGGTACTATCCCAAAATGTACCACTAAGGTGACAGAAGTTGATTTCGGAGCATCATTTTTGAACAGGAGCTTCATCCGTTTTGTGGCATATGAGAATTTCCCTAAGCCCCGGACCTGTCAATTTTGGTCAAAAATGAAAATGTCAAAAGTGCCCCAATTTCTGCTTTAAACTTTAGGTGCTGTCCCAAAATGTATCACTAAGATGACAGAAGTTGATGTCGGAGCATCATTTTTGAACAGGAGCTTCAACCGTTTTGTGCATATGAGAAATTCCCTAAGCCCCGGACCTGTCGATTTTGGTCAAAAATGAAAATTTCAAAAGTGCCCCAATTTCTGCTTTAAACTTTAGGTACTATCCCAAGATGTATCACTAAGGTGACAGAAGTTGATTTCGGAGCATCATTTTTGAACAGGAGCTTCAACCGTTTTGTGGCAAATGAGAAATTCCCTAAGCCCCGGACCTGTCGATTTTGGTCAAAAATGAAATTTTCAAAAGTGCCCCAATTTCTGCTTTAAACTTTAGGTACTATCCCAAAATGTATCACTAAGTTGACAGAAGTTGATTTCGGAGCATCATTTTTGAACAGGAGCTTCATCCGTTTTGTGGCATATGAGAATTTCCCTAAGCCCCGGACCTGTCAATTTTGGTCAAAAATTAAAATTTTAAAAGTGCCCCAATTTTTGCTTTAAACTTTAGGTGCTATCCCAAAATGTATCACTAAGGTGACAGAAGTTGATTTCGGAGCATCATTTTTGAACAGAAGCTTCATCCGTTTTGTAGCATATGAGAAATTCCCTAAGCCCCGGACCTGTCAATTTTGGTCAAAAATTTTAAATTTCAAAAGTGCCCCAATTTCTGCTTTAAACTTTAGGTACTATCCCAAAATGTATCACTAAGGTGACAGAAGTTGTTTTCGGAGCATCATTTTTGAACAGGAGCTTCAACCGTTTTGTAGCATATGAGAAATTCCCTAAGCCCCGGACCTGTCAATTTTGGTCAAAAATTTTAAATTTCAAAAGTGCCCCAATTTCTGCTTTAAACTTTAGGTACTATCCCAAAATGTATCACTAAGGTGACAGAAGTTGTTTTCGGAGCATCATTTTTGAACAGGAGCTTCAACCGTTTTGTGGCATATGAGAAATTCCCTAAGCCCCGGACCTGTCGATTTTGGTCAAAAATGAAAATTTCAAAAGTGCTCCAATTTCTGCTTTAAACTTTAGGTGCTGTCCCAAAATGTATCACTAAGGTGACAGAAGTTGATTTTGGAGCATCATTTTTTAACAGAAGCTTCAACCGTTTTGTGGCATATGAGAAATTCCCTAAGCCCCGGACCTGTCGATTTTGGTCAAAAATGAAAATTTCAAAAGTGCCCCAATTTCTGCTTTAAACTTTAGGTACTATCCCAAAATGTATCACTAAGGTGATAGAAGTTGATTTTGGAGCATCATTTTTTAACAGAAGCTTCAACCGTTTTGTGGCATATGAGAAATTCCCTAAGCCCCGGACCTGTCGATTTTGGTCAAAAATGAAAATTTCAAAAGTGCCCCAATTTCTGCTTTAAACTTTAGGTACTATCCCAAAATGTATCACTAAGGTGACAGAAGTTGATTTCGGAGCATCATTTTTGAACAGGAGCTTCATCCGTTTTGTAGCATATGAGAAATTCCCTAAGCCCCGGACCTGTCAATTTTGGTCAAAAATTTTAAATTTCAAAAGTGCCCCAATTTCTGCTTTAAACTTTAGGTACTATCCCAAAATGTATCACTAAGGTGACAGAAGTTGTTTTCGGAGCATCATTTTGGAACAGGAGCTTCAACCGTTTTGTGGCATATGAGAAATTCCCTAAGCCCCGGACCTGTCGATTTTGGTCAAAAATGAAAATATCAAAAGTGCCCCAATTTCTGCTTTAAACTTTAGGTGCTGTCCCAATATGTATCACTAAGGTGACAGAAGTTGATTTTGGAGCATCATTTTTGAACAGAAGCTTCAACCGTTTTGTGGCATATGAGAAATTCCCTAAGCCCCGGACCTGTCGATTTTGGTCAAAATTGAAATTTTCAAAAGTGCCCCAATTTCTGCTTTAAACTTTAGGTACTATCCCAAGATGTATCACTAAGGTGACAGAAGTTGATTTTGGAGCATCATTTTTGAACAGAAGCTTCAACCGTTTTGTGGCATATGAGAAATTCCCTAAGCCCCGGACCTGTCGATTTTGGTCAAAAATGAAATTTTCAAAAGTGCCCCAATTTCTGCTTTAAACTTTAGGTACTATCCCAAAATGTACCACTAAGGTGACAGAAGTTGATTTCGGAGCATCATTTTTGAACAGGAGCTTCATCCGTTTTGTGGCATATGAGAATTTCCCTAAGCCCCGGACCTGTCAATTTTGGTCAAAAATGAAAATGTCAAAAGTGCCCCAATTTCTGCTTTAAACTTTAGGTGCTGTCCCAAAATGTATCACTAAGATGACAGAAGTTGATGTCGGAGCATCATTTTTGAACAGGAGCTTCAACCGTTTTGTGCATATGAGAAATTCCCTAAGCCCCGGACCTGTCGATTTTGGTCAAAAATGAAAATTTCAAAAGTGCCCCAATTTCTGCTTTAAACTTTAGGTACTATCCCAAGATGTATCACTAAGGTGACAGAAGTTGATTTCGGAGCATCATTTTTGAACAGGAGCTTCAACCGTTTTGTGGCAAATGAGAAATTCCCTAAGCCCCGGACCTGTCGATTTTGGTCAAAAATGAAATTTTCAAAAGTGCCCCAATTTCTGCTTTAAACTTTAGGTACTATCCCAAAATGTATCACTAAGTTGACAGAAGTTGATTTCGGAGCATCATTTTTGAACAGGAGCTTCATCCGTTTTGTGGCATATGAGAATTTCCCTAAGCCCCGGACCTGTCAATTTTGGTCAAAAATTAAAATTTTAAAAGTGCCCCAATTTTTGCTTTAAACTTTAGGTGCTATCCCAAAATGTATCACTAAGGTGACAGAAGTTGATTTCGGAGCATCATTTTTGAACAGAAGCTTCATCCGTTTTGTAGCATATGAGAAATTCCCTAAGCCCCGGACCTGTCAATTTTGGTCAAAAATTTTAAATTTCAAAAGTGCCCCAATTTCTGCTTTAAACTTTAGGTACTATCCCAAAATGTATCACTAAGGTGACAGAAGTTGTTTTCGGAGCATCATTTTTGAACAGGAGCTTCAACCGTTTTGTAGCATATGAGAAATTCCCTAAGCCCCGGACCTGTCAATTTTGGTCAAAAATTTTAAATTTCAAAAGTGCCCCAATTTCTGCTTTAAACTTTAGGTACTATCCCAAAATGTATCACTAAGGTGACAGAAGTTGTTTTCGGAGCATCATTTTTGAACAGGAGCTTCAACCGTTTTGTGGCATATGAGAAATTCCCTAAGCCCCGGACCTGTCGATTTTGGTCAAAAATGAAAATTTCAAAAGTGCTCCAATTTCTGCTTTAAACTTTAGGTGCTGTCCCAAAATGTATCACTAAGGTGACAGAAGTTGATTTTGGAGCATCATTTTTTAACAGAAGCTTCAACCGTTTTGTGGCATATGAGAAATTCCCTAAGCCCCGGACCTGTCGATTTTGGTCAAAAATGAAAATTTCAAAAGTGCCCCAATTTCTGCTTTAAACTTTAGGTACTATCCCAAAATGTATCACTAAGGTGATAGAAGTTGATTTTGGAGCATCATTTTTTAACAGAAGCTTCAACCGTTTTGTGGCATATGAGAAATTCCCTAAGCCCCGGACCTGTCGATTTTGGTCAAAAATGAAAATTTCAAAAGTGCCCCAATTTCTGCTTTAAACTTTAGGTACTATCCCAAAATGTATCACTAAGGTGACAGAAGTTGATTTCGGAGCATCATTTTTGAACAGGAGCTTCATCCGTTTTGTAGCATATGAGAAATTCCCTAAGCCCCGGACCTGTCAATTTTGGTCAAAAATTTTAAATTTCAAAAGTGCCCCAATTTCTGCTTTAAACTTTAGGTACTATCCCAAAATGTATCACTAAGGTGACAGAAGTTGTTTTCGGAGCATCATTTTGGAACAGGAGCTTCAACCGTTTTGTGGCATATGAGAAATTCCCTAAGCCCCGGACCTGTCGATTTTGGTCAAAAATGAAAATTTCAAAAGTGCCCCAATTTCTGCTTTAAACTTTAGGTGCTGTCCCAATATGTATCACTAAGGTGACAGAAGTTGATTTTGGAGCATCATTTTTGAACAGAAGCTTCAACCGTTTTGTGGCATATGAGAAATTCCCTAAGCCCCGGACCTGTCGATTTTGGTCAAAATTGAAATTTTCAAAAGTGCCCCAATTTCTGCTTTAAACTTTAGGTACTATCCCAAGATGTATCACTAAGGTGACAGAAGTTGATTTCGGAGCATCATTTTTGAACAGGAGCTTCAACCGTTTTGTGGCATATGAGAAATTCCCTAAGCCCCGGACCTGTCGATTTTGGTCAAAAATGAAATTTTCAAAAGTTCCCCAATTTCTGCTTTAAACTTTAGGTACTATCCCAAAATGTGTCACTAAGGTGACAGAAGTTGATTTCGGAGCATCATCTTTGAACAGGAGCTTCAACCGTTTTGTGGCATATGAGAAATTCCCTAAGCCCCGGACCTGTCGATTTTGGTCAAAAATGAAAATTTCAAAAGTGCCCCAATTTCTGCTTTAAACTTTAGGTGCTGTCCCAAAATGTATCACTAAGGTGACAGAAGTTGATTTCGGAGCATCATTGTTGAACAGGAGCTTTAACCGTTTTGTGGCATATGAGAAATACCCTAAGCCCCGGACCTGTCGGTTTTGGTCAAAAATGAAAATTTCAAAAGTGCCCCAATTTCTGCTTTAAACTTTAGGTACTATCCCAAGATGTATCACTAAGGTGACAGAAGTTGATTTCGGAGCATCATTTTTGAACAGGAGCTTCAACCGTTTTGTGGCATATGAGAAATTCCCTAAGCCCCGGACCTGTCGATTTTGGTCAAAAATGAAATTTTCAAAAGTGCCCCAATTTCTGCTTTAAACTTTAGGTACTATCCCAAAATGTACCACTAAGGTGACAGAAGTTGATTTCGGAGCATCATTTTTGAACAGGAGCTTCATCCGTTTTGTGGCATATGAGAATTTCCCTAAGCCCCGGACCTGTCAATTTTGGTCAAAAATTAAAATGTCAAAAGTGCCCCAATTTCTGCTTTAAACTTTAGGTGCTGTCCCAAAATGTATCACTAAGGTGACAGAAGTTGATTTCGGAGCATCATTTTTGAACAGAAGCTTCAACCGTTTTGTGGCATATGAGAAATTCCCTAAGCCCCGGACCTGTCGATTTTGGTCAAAAATGAAATTTTCAAAAGTGCCCCAATTTCTGCTTTAAACTTTAGGTACTATCCCAAAATGTACCACTAAGGTGACAGAAGTTGATTTCGGAGCATCATTTTTGAACAGGAGCTTCATCCGTTTTGTGGCATATGAGAATTTCCCTAAGCCCCGGACCTGTCAATTTTGGTCAAAAATGAAAATGTCAAAAGTGCCCCAATTTCTGCTTTAAACTTTAGGTGCTGTCCCAAAATGTATCACTAAGATGACAGAAGTTGATGTCGGAGCATCATTTTTGAACAGGAGCTTCAACCGTTTTGTGGCATATGAGAAATTCCCTAAGCCCCGGACCTGTCGATTTTGGTCAAAAATGAAAATTTCAAAAGTGCCCCAATTTCTGCTTTAAACTTTAGGTACTATCCCAAGATGTATCACTAAGGTGACAGAAGTTGATTTCGGAGCATCATTTTTGAACAGGAGCTTCAACCGTTTTGTGGCAAATGAGAAATTACCTAAGCCCCGGACCTGTCGATTTTGGTCAAAAATGAAATTTTCAAAAGTGCCCCAATTTCTGCTTTAAACTTTAGGTGCTGTCCCAATATGTATCACTAAGGTGACAGAAGTTGATTTCGGAGCATCATTGTTGAACAGGAGCTTCAACCGTTTTGTGGCATATGAGAAATTCCCTAAGCCCCGGACCTGTCGATTTTGGTCAAAAATGAAAATTTCAAAAGTGCCCCAATTTCTGCTTTAAACTTTAGGTACTATCCCAAAATGTATCACTAAGGTGATAGAAGTTGATTTCGGAGCATCATTTTTTAACAGAAGCTTCAACCGTTTTGTGGCATATGAGAAATACCCTAAGCCCCGGACCTGTCGATTTTGGTCAAAAATGAAAATTTCAAAAGTGCCCCAATTTCTGCTTTAAACTTTAGGTACTATCCCAAAATGTATCACTAAGGTGATAGAAGTTGATTTCGGAGCATCATTTTTGAACAGAAGCTTCAACCGTTTTGTGGCATATGAGAATTTCCCTAAGCCCCGGACCTGTCAATTTTGGTCAAAAATGAAAATGTCAAAAGTGCCCCAATTTCTGCTTTAAACTTTAGGTGCTGTCCCAAAATGTATCACTAAGGTGACAGAAGTTGATTTCGGAGCATCATTTTTGAACAGAAGCTTCAACCGTTTTGTGGCATATGAGAAATTCCCTAAGCCCCGGACCTGTCGATTTTGGTCAAAAATGAAATTTTCAAAAGTGCCCCAATTTCTGCTTTAAACTTTAGGTACTATCCCAAAATGTACCACTAAGGTGACAGAAGTTGATTTCGGAGCATCATTTTTGAACAGGAGCTTCATCCGTTTTGTGGCATATGAGAATTTCCCTAAGCCCCGGACCTGTCAATTTTGGTCAAAAATGAAAATGTCAAAAGTGCCCCAATTTCTGCTTTAAACTTTAGGTGCTGTCCCAAAATGTATCACTAAGATGACAGAAGTTGATGTCGGAGCATCATTTTTGAACAGGAGCTTCAACCGTTTTGTGGCATATGAGAAATTCCCTAAGCCCCGGACCTGTCGATTTTGGTCAAAAATGAAAATTTCAAAAGTGCCCCAATTTCTGCTTTAAACTTTAGGTACTATCCCAAGATGTATCACTAAGGTGACAGAAGTTGATTTCGGAGCATCATTTTTGAACAGGAGCTTCAACCGTTTTGTGGCAAATGAGAAATTCCCTAAGCCCCGGACCTGTCGATTTTGGTCAAAAATGAAATTTTCAAAAGTGCCCCAATTTCTGCTTTAAACTTTAGGTACTATCCCAAAATGTATCACTAAGTTGACAGAAGTTGATTTCGGAGCATCATTTTTGAACAGGAGCTTCATCCGTTTTGTGGCATATGAGAATTTCCCTAAGCCCAGGACCTGTCAATTTTGGTCAAAAATTAAAATTTTAAAAGTGCCCCAATTTTTGCTTTAAACTTTAGGTGCTATCCCAAAATGTATCACTAAGGTGACAGAAGTTGATTTCGGAGCATCATTTTTGAACAGAAGCTTCAACCGTTTTGTGGCATATGAGAAATTCCCTAAGCCCCGGACCTGTCGATTTTGGTCAAAAATGAAAATTTCAAAAGTGCCCCAATTTCTGCTTTAAACTTTAGGTGCTGTCCCAAAATGTATCACTAAGATGACAGAAGTTGATGTCGGAGCATCATTTTTGAACAGGAGCTTCAACCGTTTTGTGGCATATGAGAAATTCCCTAAGCCCCGGACCTGTCGATTTTGGTCAAAAATGAAATTTTCAAAAGTTCCCCAATTTCTGCTTTAAACTTTAGGTACTATCGCAAAATGTGTCACTAAGGTGACAGAAGTTGATTTCGGAGCATCATCTTTGAACAGGAGCTTCAACCGTTTTGTGGCATATGAGAAATTCCCTAAGCCCCGGACCTGTCGATTTTGGTCAAAAATGAAAATTTCAAAAGTGCCCCAATTTCTGCTTTAAACTTTAGGTGCTGTCCCAAAATGTATCACTAAGGTGACAGAAGTTGATTTCGGAGCATCATTGTTGAACAGGAGCTTTAACCGTTTTGTGGCATATGAGAAATACCCTAAGCCCCGGACCTGTCGGTTTTGGTCAAAAATGAAAATTTCAAAAGTGCCCCAATTTCTGCTTTAAACTTTAGGTACTATCCCAAGATGTATCACTAAGGTGACAGAAGTTGATTTCGGAGCATCATTTTTGAACAGGAGCTTCAACCGTTTTGTGGCATATGAGAAATTCCCTAAGCCCCGGACCTGTCGATTTTGGTCAAAAATGAAATTTTCAAAAGTGCCCCAATTTCTGCTTTAAACTTTAGGTACTATCCCAAAATGTACCACTAAGGTGACAGAAGTTGATTTCGGAGCATCATTTTTGAACAGGAGCTTCATCCGTTTTGTGGCATATGAGAATTTCCCTAAGCCCCGGACCTGTCAATTTTGGTCAAAAATTAAAATGTCAAAAGTGCCCCAATTTCTGCTTTAAACTTTAGGTGCTGTCCCAAAATGTATCACTAAGGTGACAGAAGTTGATTTCGGAGCATCATTTTTGAACAGAAGCTTCAACCGTTTTGTGGCATATGAGAAATTCCCTAAGCCCCGGACCTGTCGATTTTGGTCAAAAATGAAATTTTCAAAAGTGCCCCAATTTCTGCTTTAAACTTTAGGTACTATCCCAAAATGTACCACTAAGGTGACAGAAGTTGATTTCGGAGCATCATTTTTGAACAGGAGCTTCATCCGTTTTGTGGCATATGAGAATTTCCCTAAGCCCCGGACCTGTCAATTTTGGTCAAAAATGAAAATGTCAAAAGTGCCCCAATTTCTGCTTTAAACTTTAGGTGCTGTCCCAAAATGTATCACTAAGATGACAGAAGTTGATGTCGGAGCATCATTTTTGAACAGGAGCTTCAACCGTTTTGTGGCATATGAGAAATTCCCTAAGCCCCGGACCTGTCGATTTTGGTCAAAAATGAAAATTTCAAAAGTGCCCCAATTTCTGCTTTAAACTTTAGGTACTATCCCAAGATGTATCACTAAGGTGACAGAAGTTGATTTCGGAGCATCATTTTTGAACAGGAGCTTCAACCGTTTTGTGGCAAATGAGAAATTACCTAAGCCCCGGACCTGTCGATTTTGGTCAAAAATGAAATTTTCAAAAGTGCCCCAATTTCTGCTTTAAACTTTAGGTGCTGTCCCAATATGTATCACTAAGGTGACAGAAGTTGATTTCGGAGCATCATTGTTGAACAGGAGCTTCAACCGTTTTGTGGCATATGAGAAATTCCCTAAGCCCCGGACCTGTCGATTTTGGTCAAAAATGAAAATTTCAAAAGTGCCCCAATTTCTGCTTTAAACTTTAGGTACTATCCCAAAATGTATCACTAAGGTGATAGAAGTTGATTTCGGAGCATCATTTTTTAACAGAAGCTTCAACCGTTTTGTGGCATATGAGAAATACCCTAAGCCCCGGACCTGTCGATTTTGGTCAAAAATGAAAATTTCAAAAGTGCCCCAATTTCTGCTTTAAACTTTATGTACTATCCCAAAATGTATCACTAAGGTGATAGAAGTTGATTTCGGAGCATCATTTTTGAACAGAAGCTTCAACCGTTTTGTGGCATATGAGAATTTCCCTAAGCCCCGGACCTGTCAATTTTGGTCAAAAATGAAAATGTCAAAAGTGCCCCAATTTCTGCTTTAAACTTTAGGTGCTGTCCCAAAATGTATCACTAAGGTGACAGAAGTTGATTTCGGAGCATCATTTTTGAACAGAAGCTTCAACCGTTTTGTGGCATATGAGAAATTCCCTAAGCCCCGGACCTGTCGATTTTGGTCAAAAATGAAATTTTCAAAAGTGCCCCAATTTCTGCTTTAAACTTTAGGTACTATCCCAAAATGTACCACTAAGGTGACAGAAGTTGATTTCGGAGCATCATTTTTGAACAGGAGCTTCATCCGTTTTGTGGCATATGAGAATTTCCCTAAGCCCCGGACCTGTCAATTTTGGTCAAAAATGAAAATGTCAAAAGTGCCCCAATTTCTGCTTTAAACTTTAGGTGCTGTCCCAAAATGTATCACTAAGATGACAGAAGTTGATGTCGGAGCATCATTTTTGAACAGGAGCTTCAACCGTTTTGTGGCATATGAGAAATTCCCTAAGCCCCGGACCTGTCGATTTTGGTCAAAAATGAAAATTTCAAAAGTGCCCCAATTTCTGCTTTAAACTTTAGGTACTATCCCAAGATGTATCACTAAGGTGACAGAAGTTGATTTCGGAGCATCATTTTTGAACAGGAGCTTCAACCGTTTTGTGGCAAATGAGAAATTCCCTAAGCCCCGGACCTGTCGATTTTGGTCAAAAATGAAATTTTCAAAAGTGCCCCAATTTCTGCTTTAAACTTTAGGTACTATCCCAAAATGTATCACTAAGTTGACAGAAGTTGATTTCGGAGCATCATTTTTGAACAGGAGCTTCATCCGTTTTGTGGCATATGAGAATTTCCCTAAGCCCAGGACCTGTCAATTTTGGTCAAAAATTAAAATTTTAAAAGTGCCCCAATTTTTGCTTTAAACTTTAGGTGCTATCCCAAAATGTATCACTAAGGTGACAGAAGTTGATTTCGGAGCATCATTTTTGAACAGAAGCTTCAACCGTTTTGTGGCATATGAGAAATTCCCTAAGCCCCGGACCTGTCGATTTTGGTCAAAAATGAAAATTTCAAAAGTGCCCCAATTTCTGCTTTAAACTTTAGGTGCTGTCCCAAAATGTATCACTAAGGTGACAGAAGTTGATTTCGGAGCATCATTTTTGAACAGAAGCTTCAACCGTTTTGTGGCATATGAGAAATTCCCTAAGCCCCGGACCTGTCGATTTTGGTCAAAAATTAAATTTTCAAAAGTGCCCCAATTTCTGCTTTAAACTTTAGGTACTATCACAAGATGTATCACTAAGGTGACAGAAGTTGATTTCGGAGCATCATTTTTTAACAGGAGCTTCAAACGTTTTGTGGCAAATGAGAAATTCCCTACGCCCCGGACCTGTCGATTTTGGTCAAAAATGAAATTTTCAAAAGTGCCCCAATTTCTGCTTTAAACTTTAGGTGCTATCCCAAAATGTATCACTAAGGTGACAGAAGTTGATTTCGGAGCATCATTTTTGAACAGGAGCTTCATCCGTTTTGTGGCATATGAGAAATTCCCTAAGCCCAGGACCTGTCAATTTTGGTCAAAAATTAAAATTTCAAAAGTGCCCCAATTTCTGCTTTAAACTTTAGGTACTATCCCAAAATGTATCACTAAGGTGACAGAAGTTGATGTCGGAGCATCATTTTTGAACAGGAGCTTCAACCGTTTTGTGGCATATGAGAAATTCCCTAAGCCCCGGACCTGTCGATTTTGGTCAAAAATGAAAATTTCAAAAGTGCCCCAATTTCTGCTTTAAACTTTAGGTACTATCCCAAGATGTATCACTAAGGTGACAGAAGTTGATTTCGGAGCATCATTTTTGAACAGGAGCTTCAACCGTTTTGTGGCATATGAGAAATTCCCTAAGCCCCGGACCTGTCGATTTTGGTCAAAAATGAAAATTTCAAAAGTGCCCCAATTTTTGCTTTAAACTTTAGGTGCTGTCCCAAAATGTATCACTAAGATGACAGAAGTTGATGTCGGAGCATCATTTTTGAACAGGAGCTTCAACCGTTTTGTGGCATATGAGAAATTCCCTAAGCCCCGGACCTGTCGATTTTGGTCAAAAATGAAAATTTCAAAAGTGCCCCAATTTCTGCTTTAAACTTTAGGTGCTGTCCCAAAATGTATCACTAAGGTGACAGAAGTTGATTTCGGAGCATCATTTTTGAACAGAAGCTTCAACCGTTTTGTGGCATATGAGAAATTCCCTAAGCCCCGGACCTGTCGATTTTGGTCAAAAATTAAATTTTCAAAAGTGCCCCAATTTCTGCTTTAAACTTTAGGTACTATCACAAGATGTATCACTAAGGTGACAGAAGTTGATTTCGGAGCATCATTTTTTAACAGGAGCTTCAAACGTTTTGTGGCAAATGAGAAATTCCCTACGCCCCGGACCTGTCGATTTTGGTCAAAAATGAAATTTTCAAAAGTGCCCCAATTTCTGCTTTAAACTTTAGGTGCTATCCCAAAATGTATCACTAAGGTGACAGAAGTTGATTTCGGAGCATCATTTTTGAACAGGAGCTTCATCCGTTTTGTGGCATATGAGAAATTCCCTAAGCCCCGGACCTGTCGATTTTGGTCAAAAATGAAATTTTCAAAAGTGCCCCAATTTCTGCTTTAAACTTTAGGTGCTATCCCAAAATGTATCACTAAGGTGACAGAAGTTGATTTCGGAGCATCATTTTTGAACAGAAGCTTCAACCGTTTTGTGGCATATGAGAAATTCCCTAAGCCCCGGACCTGTCGATTTTGGTCAAAAATGAAAATTTCAAAAGTGCCCCAATTTCTGCTTTAAACTTTAGGTGCTGTCCCAAAATGTATCACTAAGGTGACAGAAGTTGATTTCGGAGCATCATTTTTGAACAGAAGCTTCAACCGTTTTGTGGCATATGAGAAATTCCCTAAGCCCCGGACCTGTCGATTTTGGTCAAAAATTAAATTTTCAAAAGTGCCCCAATTTCTGCTTTAAACTTTAGGTACTATCACAAGATGTATCACTAAGGTGACAGAAGTTGATTTCGGAGCATCATTTTTTAACAGGAGCTTCAAACGTTTTGTGGCAAATGAGAAATTCCCTACGCCCCGGACCTGTCGATTTTGGTCAAAAATGAAATTTTCAAAAGTGCCCCAATTTCTGCTTTAAACTTTAGGTGCTATCCCAAAATGTATCACTAAGGTGACAGAAGTTGATTTCGGAGCATCATTTTTGAACAGGAGCTTCATCCGTTTTGTGGCATATGAGAAATTCCCTAAGCCCAGGACCTGTCAATTTTGGTCAAAAATTAAAATTTCAAAAGTGCCCCAATTTCTGCTTTAAACTTTAGGTACTATCCCAAAATGTATCACTAAGGTGACAGAAGTTGATGTCGGAGCATCATTTTTGAACAGGAGCTTCAACCGTTTTGTGGCATATGAGAAATTCCCTAAGCCCCGGACCTGTCGATTTTGGTCAAAAATGAAAATTTCAAAAGTGCCCCAATTTCTGCTTTAAACTTTAGGTACTATCCCAAGATGTATCACTAAGGTGACAGAAGTTGATTTCGGAGCATCATTTTTGAACAGGAGCTTCAACCGTTTTGTGGCAAATGAGAAATTCCCTAAGCCCCGGACCTGTCGATTTTGGTCAAAAATGAAATTTTCAAAAGTGCCCCAATTTCTGCTTTAAACTTTAGGTGCTGTCCCAATATGTATCACTAAGGTGACAGAAGTTGATTTCGGAGCATCATTGTTGAACAGGAGCTTCAACCGTTTTGTGGCATATGAGAAATTCCCTAAGCCCCGGACCTGTCGATTTTGGTCAAAAATGAAAATTTCAAAAGTGCCCCAATTTCTGCTTTAAACTTTAGGTACTATACCAAAATGTATCACTAAGGTGATAGAAGTTGATTTCGGAGCATCATTTTTGAACAGAAGCTTCAACCGTTTTGTGGCATATGAGAAATTCCCTAAGCCCAGGACCTGTCAATTTTGGTCAAAAATTAAAATTTTAAAAGTGCCCCAATTTTTGCTTTAAACTTTAGGTGCTATCCCAAAATGTATCACTAAGGTGACAGAAGTTGATTTCGGAGCATCATTTTTGAACAGAAGCTTCAACCGTTTTGTGGCATATGAGAAATTCCCTAAGCCCCGGACCTGTCGATTTTGGTCAAAAATGAAAATTTCAAAAGTGCCCCAATTTCTGCTTTAAACTTTAGGTGCTGTCCCAAAATGTATCACTAAGATGACAGAAGTTGATGTCGGAGCATCATTTTTGAACAGGAGCTTCAACCGTTTTGTGGCATATGAGAAATTCCCTAAGCCCCGGACCTGTCGATTTTGGTCAAAAATGAAATTTTCAAAAGTTCCCCAATTTCTGCTTTAAACTTTAGGTACTATCCCAAAATGTGTCACTAAGGTGACAGAAGTTGATTTCGGAGCATCATCTTTGAACAGGAGCTTCAACCGTTTTGTGGCATATGAGAAATTCCCTAAGCCCCGGACCTGTCGATTTTGGTCAAAAATGAAAATTTCAAAAGTGCCCCAATTTCTGCTTTAAACTTTAGGTGCTGTCCCAAAATGTATCACTAAGGTGACAGAAGTTGATTTCGGAGCATCATTGTTGAACAGGAGCTTTAACCGTTTTGTGGCATATGAGAAATACCCTAAGCCCCGGACCTGTCGGTTTTGGTCAAAAATGAAAATTTCAAAAGTGCCCCAATTTCTGCTTTAAACTTTAGGTACTATCCCAAGATGTATCACTAAGGTGACAGAAGTTGATTTCGGAGCATCATTTTTGAACAGGAGCTTCAACCGTTTTGTGGCATATGAGAAATTCCCTAAGCCCCGGACCTGTCGATTTTGGTCAAAAATGAAATTTTCAAAAGTGCCCCAATTTCTGCTTTAAACTTTAGGTACTATCCCAAAATGTACCACTAAGGTGACAGAAGTTGATTTCGGAGCATCATTTTTGAACAGGAGCTTCATCCGTTTTGTGGCATATGAGAATTTCCCTAAGCCCCGGACCTGTCAATTTTGGTCAAAAATTAAAATGTCAAAAGTGCCCCAATTTCTGCTTTAAACTTTAGGTGCTGTCCCAAAATGTATCACTAAGGTGACAGAAGTTGATTTCGGAGCATCATTTTTGAACAGAAGCTTCAACCGTTTTGTGGCATATGAGAAATTCCCTAAGCCCCGGACCTGTCGATTTTGGTCAAAAATGAAATTTTCAAAAGTGCCCCAATTTCTGCTTTAAACTTTAGGTACTATCCCAAAATGTACCACTAAGGTGACAGAAGTTGATTTCGGAGCATCATTTTTGAACAGGAGCTTCATCCGTTTTGTGGCATATGAGAATTTCCCTAAGCCCCGGACCTGTCAATTTTGGTCAAAAATGAAAATGTCAAAAGTGCCCCAATTTCTGCTTTAAACTTTAGGTGCTGTCCCAAAATGTATCACTAAGATGACAGAAGTTGATGTCGGAGCATCATTTTTGAACAGGAGCTTCAACCGTTTTGTGGCATATGAGAAATTCCCTAAGCCCCGGACCTGTCGATTTTGGTCAAAAATGAAAATTTCAAAAGTGCCCCAATTTCTGCTTTAAACTTTAGGTACTATCCCAAGATGTATCACTAAGGTGACAGAAGTTGATTTCGGAGCATCATTTTTGAACAGGAGCTTCAACCGTTTTGTGGCAAATGAGAAATTACCTAAGCCCCGGACCTGTCGATTTTGGTCAAAAATGAAATTTTCAAAAGTGCCCCAATTTCTGCTTTAAACTTTAGGTGCTGTCCCAATATGTATCACTAAGGTGACAGAAGTTGATTTCGGAGCATCATTGTTGAACAGGAGCTTCAACCGTTTTGTGGCATATGAGAAATTCCCTAAGCCCCGGACCTGTCGATTTTGGTCAAAAATGAAAATTTCAAAAGTGCCCCAATTTCTGCTTTAAACTTTAGGTACTATCCCAAAATGTATCACTAAGGTGATAGAAGTTGATTTCGGAGCATCATTTTTTAACAGAAGCTTCAACCGTTTTGTGGCATATGAGAAATACCCTAAGCCCCGGACCTGTCGATTTTGGTCAAAAATGAAAATTTCAAAAGTGCCCCAATTTCTGCTTTAAACTTTATGTACTATCCCAAAATGTATCACTAAGGTGATAGAAGTTGATTTCGGAGCATCATTTTTGAACAGAAGCTTCAACCGTTTTGTGGCATATGAGAATTTCCCTAAGCCCCGGACCTGTCAATTTTGGTCAAAAATGAAAATGTCAAAAGTGCCCCAATTTCTGCTTTAAACTTTAGGTGCTGTCCCAAAATGTATCACTAAGGTGACAGAAGTTGATTTCGGAGCATCATTTTTGAACAGAAGCTTCAACCGTTTTGTGGCATATGAGAAATTCCCTAAGCCCCGGACCTGTCGATTTTGGTCAAAAATGAAATTTTCAAAAGTGCCCCAATTTCTGCTTTAAACTTTAGGTACTATCCCAAAATGTACCACTAAGGTGACAGAAGTTGATTTCGGAGCATCATTTTTGAACAGGAGCTTCATCCGTTTTGTGGCATATGAGAATTTCCCTAAGCCCCGGACCTGTCAATTTTGGTCAAAAATGAAAATGTCAAAAGTGCCCCAATTTCTGCTTTAAACTTTAGGTGCTGTCCCAAAATGTATCACTAAGATGACAGAAGTTGATGTCGGAGCATCATTTTTGAACAGGAGCTTCAACCGTTTTGTGGCATATGAGAAATTCCCTAAGCCCCGGACCTGTCGATTTTGGTCAAAAATGAAAATTTCAAAAGTGCCCCAATTTCTGCTTTAAACTTTAGGTACTATCCCAAGATGTATCACTAAGGTGACAGAAGTTGATTTCGGAGCATCATTTTTGAACAGGAGCTTCAACCGTTTTGTGGCAAATGAGAAATTCCCTAAGCCCCGGACCTGTCGATTTTGGTCAAAAATGAAATTTTCAAAAGTGCCCCAATTTCTGCTTTAAACTTTAGGTACTATCCCAAAATGTATCACTAAGTTGACAGAAGTTGATTTCGGAGCATCATTTTTGAACAGGAGCTTCATCCGTTTTGTGGCATATGAGAATTTCCCTAAGCCCAGGACCTGTCAATTTTGGTCAAAAATTAAAATTTTAAAAGTGCCCCAATTTTTGCTTTAAACTTTAGGTGCTATCCCAAAATGTATCACTAAGGTGACAGAAGTTGATTTCGGAGCATCATTTTTGAACAGAAGCTTCAACCGTTTTGTGGCATATGAGAAATTCCCTAAGCCCCGGACCTGTCGATTTTGGTCAAAAATGAAAATTTCAAAAGTGCCCCAATTTCTGCTTTAAACTTTAGGTGCTGTCCCAAAATGTATCACTAAGGTGACAGAAGTTGATTTCGGAGCATCATTTTTGAACAGAAGCTTCAACCGTTTTGTGGCATATGAGAAATTCCCTAAGCCCCGGACCTGTCGATTTTGGTCAAAAATTAAATTTTCAAAAGTGCCCCAATTTCTGCTTTAAACTTTAGGTACTATCACAAGATGTATCACTAAGGTGACAGAAGTTGATTTCGGAGCATCATTTTTTAACAGGAGCTTCAAACGTTTTGTGGCAAATGAGAAATTCCCTACGCCCCGGACCTGTCGATTTTGGTCAAAAATGAAATTTTCAAAAGTGCCCCAATTTCTGCTTTAAACTTTAGGTGCTATCCCAAAATGTATCACTAAGGTGACAGAAGTTGATTTCGGAGCATCATTTTTGAACAGGAGCTTCATCCGTTTTGTGGCATATGAGAAATTCCCTAAGCCCAGGACCTGTCAATTTTGGTCAAAAATTAAAATTTCAAAAGTGCCCCAATTTCTGCTTTAAACTTTAGGTACTATCCCAAAATGTATCACTAAGGTGACAGAAGTTGATGTCGGAGCATCATTTTTGAACAGGAGCTTCAACCGTTTTGTGGCATATGAGAAATTCCCTAAGCCCCGGACCTGTCGATTTTGGTCAAAAATGAAAATTTCAAAAGTGCCCCAATTTCTGCTTTAAACTTTAGGTACTATCCCAAGATGTATCACTAAGGTGACAGAAGTTGATTTCGGAGCATCATTTTTGAACAGGAGCTTCAACCGTTTTGTGGCATATGAGAAATTCCCTAAGCCCCGGACCTGTCGATTTTGGTCAAAAATGAAAATTTCAAAAGTGCCCCAATTTTTGCTTTAAACTTTAGGTGCTGTCCCAAAATGTATCACTAAGATGACAGAAGTTGATGTCGGAGCATCATTTTTGAACAGGAGCTTCAACCGTTTTGTGGCATATGAGAAATTCCCTAAGCCCCGGACCTGTCGATTTTGGTCAAAAATGAAAATTTCAAAAGTGCCCCAATTTCTGCTTTAAACTTTAGGTACTATCCCAAGATGTATCACTAAGGTGACAGAAGTTGATTTCGGAGCATCATTTTTGAACAGGAGCTTCAACCGTTTTGTGGCAAATGAGAAATTCCCTAAGCCCCGGACCTGTCGATTTTGGTCAAAAATGAAATTTTCAAAAGTGCCCCAATTTCTGCTTTAAACTTTAGGTACTATCCCAAAATGTATCACTAAGTTGACAGAAGTTGATTTCGGAGCATCATTTTTGAACAGGAGCTTCATCCGTTTTGTGGCATATGAGAATTTCCCTAAGCCCAGGACCTGTCAATTTTGGTCAAAAATTAAAATTTTAAAAGTGCCCCAATTTTTGCTTTAAACTTTAGGTGCTATCCCAAAATGTATCACTAAGGTGACAGAAGTTGATTTCGGAGCATCATTTTTGAACAGAAGCTTCAACCGTTTTGTGGCATATGAGAAATTCCCTAAGCCCCGGACCTGTCGATTTTGGTCAAAAATGAAAATTTCAAAAGTGCCCCAATTTCTGCTTTAAACTTTAGGTGCTGTCCCAAAATGTATCACTAAGGTGACAGAAGTTGATTTCGGAGCATCATTTTTGAACAGAAGCTTCAACCGTTTTGTGGCATATGAGAAATTCCCTAAGCCCCGGACCTGTCGATTTTGGTCAAAAATTAAATTTTCAAAAGTGCCCCAATTTCTGCTTTAAACTTTAGGTACTATCACAAGATGTATCACTAAGGTGACAGAAGTTGATTTCGGAGCATCATTTTTTAACAGGAGCTTCAAACGTTTTGTGGCAAATGAGAAATTCCCTACGCCCCGGACCTGTCGATTTTGGTCAAAAATGAAATTTTCAAAAGTGCCCCAATTTCTACTTTAAACTTTAGGTGCTATCCCAAAATGTATCACTAAGGTGACAGAAGTTGATTTCGGAGCATCATTTTTGAACAGGAGCTTCATCCGTTTTGTGGCATATGAGAAATTCCCTAAGCCCCGGACCTGTCGATTTTGGTCAAAAATGAAATTTTCAAAAGTGCCCCAATTTCTGCTTTAAACTTTAGGTGCTATCCCAAAATGTATCACTAAGGTGACAGAAGTTGATTTCGGAGCATCATTTTTGAACAGAAGCTTCAACCGTTTTGTGGCATATGAGAAATTCCCTAAGCCCCGGACCTGTCGATTTTGGTCAAAAATGAAAATTTCAAAAGTGCCCCAATTTCTGCTTTAAACTTTAGGTGCTGTCCCAAAATGTATCACTAAGGTGACAGAAGTTGATTTCGGAGCATCATTTTTGAACAGAAGCTTCAACCGTTTTGTGGCATATGAGAAATTCCCTAAGCCCCGGACCTGTCGATTTTGGTCAAAAATTAAATTTTCAAAAGTGCCCCAATTTCTGCTTTAAACTTTAGGTACTATCACAAGATGTATCACTAAGGTGACAGAAGTTGATTTCGGAGCATCATTTTTTAACAGGAGCTTCAAACGTTTTGTGGCAAATGAGAAATTCCCTACGCCCCGGACCTGTCGATTTTGGTCAAAAATGAAATTTTCAAAAGTGCCCCAATTTCTGCTTTAAACTTTAGGTGCTATCCCAAAATGTATCACTAAGGTGACAGAAGTTGATTTCGGAGCATCATTTTTGAACAGGAGCTTCATCCGTTTTGTGGCATATGAGAAATTCCCTAAGCCCAGGACCTGTCAATTTTGGTCAAAAATTAAAATTTCAAAAGTGCCCCAATTTCTGCTTTAAACTTTAGGTACTATCCCAAAATGTATCACTAAGGTGACAGAAGTTGATGTCGGAGCATCATTTTTGAACAGGAGCTTCAACCGTTTTGTGGCATATGAGAAATTCCCTAAGCCCCGGACCTGTCGATTTTGGTCAAAAATGAAAATTTCAAAAGTGCCCCAATTTCTGCTTTAAACTTTAGGTACTATCCCAAGATGTATCACTAAGGTGACAGAAGTTGATTTCGGAGCATCATTTTTGAACAGGAGCTTCAACCGTTTTGTGGCAAATGAGAAATTCCCTAAGCCCCGGACCTGTCGATTTTGGTCAAAAATGAAATTTTCAAAAGTGCCCCAATTTCTGCTTTAAACTTTAGGTGCTGTCCCAATATGTATCACTAAGGTGACAGAAGTTGATTTCGGAGCATCATTGTTGAACAGGAGCTTCAACCGTTTTGTGGCATATGAGAAATTCCCTAAGCCCCGGACCTGTCGATTTTGGTCAAAAATGAAAATTTCAAAAGTGCCCCAATTTCTGCTTTAAACTTTAGGTACTATCCCAAAATGTATCACTAAGGTGATAGAAGTTGATTTCGGAGCATCATTTTTGAACAGAAGCTTCAACCGTTTTGTGGCATATGAGAAATTCCCTAAGCCCCGGACCTGTCGATTTTGGTCAAAAATGAAATTTTCAAAAGTGCCCCAATTTCTGCTTTAAACTTTAGGTACTATCCCAAGATGTATCACTAAGGTGACAGAAGTTGATTTCGGAGCATCATTTTTGAACAGGAGCTTCAACCGTTTTGTGGCATATGAGAAATTCCCTAAGCCCCGGACCTGTTGATTTTGGTCAAAAATGAAATTTTCAAAAGTGCCCCAATTTCTGCTTTAAACTTTAGGTACTATCCCAAAATGTACCACTAAGGTGACAGAAGTTGATTTCGGAGCATCATTTTTGAACAGGAGCTTCATCCGTTTTGTGGCATATGAGAATTTCCCTAAGCCCCGGACCTGTCAATTTTGGTCAAAAATGAAAATGTCAAAAGTGCCCCAATTTCTGCTTTAAACTTTAGGTGCTGTCCCAAAATGTATCACTAAGGTGACAGAAGTTGATTTCGGAGCATCATTTTTGAACAGAAGCTTCAACCGTTTTGTGGCATATGAGAAATTCCCTAAGCCCCGGACCTGTCGATTTTGGTCAAAAATGAAATTTTCAAAAGTGCCCCAATTTCTGCTTTAAACTTTAGGTACTATCCCAAAATGTACCACTAAGGTGACAGAAGTTGATTTCGGAGCATCATTTTTGAACAGGAGCTTCATCCGTTTTGTGGCATATGAGAATTTCCCTAAGCCCCGGACCTGTCAATTTTGGTCAAAAATGAAAATGTCAAAAGTGCCCCAATTTCTGCTTTAAACTTTAGGTGCTGTCCCAAAATGTATCACTAAGATGACAGAAGTTGATGTCGGAGCATCATTTTTGAACAGGAGCTTCAACCGTTTTGTGCATATGAGAAATTCCCTAAGCCCCGGACCTGTCGATTTTGGTCAAAAATGAAAATTTCAAAAGTGCCCCAATTTCTGCTTTAAACTTTAGGTACTATCCCAAGATGTATCACTAAGGTGACAGAAGTTGATTTCGGAGCATCATTTTTGAACAGGAGCTTCAACCGTTTTGTGGCAAATGAGAAATTCCCTAAGCCCCGGACCTGTCGATTTTGGTCAAAAATGAAATTTTCAAAAGTGCCCCAATTTCTGCTTTAAACTTTAGGTACTATCCCAAAATGTACCACTAAGGTGACAGAAGTTGATTTCGGAGCATCATTTTTGAACAGGAGCTTCATCCGTTTTGTGGCATATGAGAATTTCCCTAAGCCCCGGACCTGTCAATTTTGGTCAAAAATGAAAATGTCAAAAGTGCCCCAATTTCTGCTTTAAACTTTAGGTGCTGTCCCAAAATGTATCACTAAGATGACAGAAGTTGATGTCGGAGCATCATTTTTGAACAGGAGCTTCAACCGTTTTGTGGCATATGAGAAATTCCCTAAGCCCCGGACCTGTCGATTTTGGTCAAAAATGAAAATTTCAAAAGTGCCCCAATTTCTGCTTTAAACTTTAGGTACTATCCCAAGATGTATCACTAAGGTGACAGAAGTTGATTTCGGAGCATCATTTTTGAACAGGAGCTTCAACCGTTTTGTGGCAAATGAGAAATTCCCTAAGCCCCGGACCTGTCGATTTTGGTCAAAAATGAAATTTTCAAAAGTGCCCCAATTTCTGCTTTAAACTTTAGGTACTATCCCAAAATGTATCACTAAGTTGACAGAAGTTGATTTCGGAGCATCATTTTTGAACAGGAGCTTCATCCGTTTTGTGGCATATGAGAATTTCCCTAAGCCCAGGACCTGTCAATTTTGGTCAAAAATTAAAATTTTAAAAGTGCCCCAATTTTTGCTTTAAACTTTAGGTGCTATCCCAAAATGTATCACTAAGGTGACAGAAGTTGATTTCGGAGCATCATTTTTGAACAGAAGCTTCAACCGTTTTGTGGCATATGAGAAATTCCCTAAGCCCCGGACCTGTCGATTTTGGTCAAAAATGAAAATTTCAAAAGTGCCCCAATTTCTGCTTTAAACTTTAGGTGCTGTCCCAAAATGTATCACTAAGGTGACAGAAGTTGATTTCGGAGCATCATTTTTGAACAGAAGCTTCAACCGTTTTGTGGCATATGAGAAATTCCCTAAGCCCCAGACCTGTCGATTTTGGTCAAAAATTAAATTTTCAAAAGTGCCCCAATTTCTGCTTTAAACTTTAGGTACTATCACAAGATGTATCACTAAGGTGACAGAAGTTGATTTCGGAGCATCATTTTTTAACAGGAGCTTCAAACGTTTTGTGGCAAATGAGAAATTCCCTACGCCCCGGACCTGTCGATTTTGGTCAAAAATGAAATTTTCAAAAGTGCCCCAATTTCTGCTTTAAACTTTAGGTGCTATCCCAAAATGTATCACTAAGGTGACAGAAGTTGATTTCGGAGCATCATTTTTGAACAGGAGCTTCATCCGTTTTGTGGCATATGAGAAATTCCCTAAGCCCAGGACCTGTCAATTTTGGTCAAAAATTAAAATTTCAAAAGTGCCCCAATTTCTGCTTTAAACTTTAGGTACTATCCCAAAATGTATCACTAAGGTGACAGAAGTTGATGTCGGAGCATCATTTTTGAACAGGAGCTTCAACCGTTTTGTGGCATATGAGAAATTCCCTAAGCCCCGGACCTGTCGATTTTGGTCAAAAATGAAAATTTCAAAAGTGCCCCAATTTCTGCTTTAAACTTTAGGTACTATCCCAAGATGTATCACTAAGGTGACAGAAGTTGATTTCGGAGCATCATTTTTGAACAGGAGCTTCAACCGTTTTGTGGCAAATGAGAAATTCCCTAAGCCCCGGACCTGTCGATTTTGGTCAAAAATGAAATTTTCAAAAGTGCCCCAATTTCTGCTTTAAACTTTAGGTGCTGTCCCAATATGTATCACTAAGGTGACAGAAGTTGATTTCGGAGCATCATTGTTGAACAGGAGCTTCAACCGTTTTGTGGCATATGAGAAATTCCCTAAGCCCCGGACCTGTCGATTTTGGTCAAAAATGAAAATTTCAAAAGTGCCCCAATTTCTGCTTTAAACTTTAGGTACTATCCCAAAATGTATCACTAAGGTGATAGAAGTTGATTTCGGAGCATCATTTTTGAACAGAAGCTTCAACCGTTTTGTGGCATATGAGAAATTCCCTAAGCCCCGGACCTGTCGATTTTGGTCAAAAATGAAATTTTCAAAAGTGCCCCAATTTCTGCTTTAAACTTTAGGTACTATCCCAAGATGTATCACTAAGGTGACAGAAGTTGATTTCGGAGCATCATTTTTGAACAGGAGCTTCAACCGTTTTGTGGCATATGAGAAATTCCCTAAGCCCCGGACCTGTCGATTTTGGTCAAAAATGAAATTTTCAAAAGTGCCCCAATTTCTGCTTTAAACTTTAGGTACTATCCCAAAATGTACCACTAAGGTGACAGAAGTTGATTTCGGAGCATCATTTTTGAACAGGAGCTTCATCCGTTTTGTGGCATATGAGAATTTCCCTAAGCCCCGGACCTGTCAATTTTGGTCAAAAATGAAAATGTCAAAAGTGCCCCAATTTCTGCTTTAAACTTTAGGTGCTGTCCCAAAATGTATCACTAAGGTGACAGAAGTTGATTTCGGAGCATCATTTTTGAACAGAAGCTTCAACCGTTTTGTGGCATATGAGAAATTCCCTAAGCCCCGGACCTGTCGATTTTGGTCAAAAATGAAATTTTCAAAAGTGCCCCAATTTCTGCTTTAAACTTTAGGTACTATCCCAAAATGTACCACTAAGGTGACAGAAGTTGATTTCGGAGCATCATTTTTGAACAGGAGCTTCATCCGTTTTGTGGCATATGAGAATTTCCCTAAGCCCCGGACCTGTCAATTTTGGTCAAAAATGAAAATGTCAAAAGTGCCCCAATTTCTGCTTTAAACTTTAGGTGCTGTCCCAAAATGTATCACTAAGATGACAGAAGTTGATGTCGGAGCATCATTTTTGAACAGGAGCTTCAACCGTTTTGTGCATATGAGAAATTCCCTAAGCCCCGGACCTGTCGATTTTGGTCAAAAATGAAAATTTCAAAAGTGCCCCAATTTCTGCTTTAAACTTTAGGTACTATCCCAAAATGTATCACTAAGTTGACAGAAGTTGATTTCGGAGCATCATTTTTGAACAGGAGCTTCAACCGTTTTGTGGCAAATGAGAAATTCCCTAAGCCCCGGACCTGTCGATTTTGGTCAAAAATGAAATTTTCAAAAGTGCCCCAATTTCTGCTTTAAACTTTAGGTACTATCCCAAAATGTATCACTAAGTTGACAGAAGTTGATTTCGGAGCATCATTTTTGAACAGGAGCTTCATCCGTTTTGTGGCATATGAGAATTTCCCTAAGCCCCGGACCTGTCAATTTTGGTCAAAAATTAAAATTTTAAAAGTGCCCCAATTTTTGCTTTAAACTTTAGGTGCTATCCCAAAATGTATCACTAAGGTGACAGAAGTTGATTTCGGAGCATCATTTTTGAACAGAAGCTTCAACCGTTTTGTGGCATATGAGAAATTCCCTAAGCCCCGGACCTGTCGATTTTGGTCAAAAATGAAAATTTCAAAAGTGCCCCAATTTCTGCTTTAAACTTTAGGTGCTGTCCCAAAATGTATCACTAAGGTGACAGAAGTTGATTTCGGAGCATCATTTTTGAACAGAAGCTTCAACCGTTTTGTGGCATATGAGAAATTCCCTAAGCCCCGGACCTGTCGATTTTGGTCAAAAATTAAATTTTCAAAAGTGCCCCAATTTCTGCTTTAAACTTTAGGTACTATCACAAGATGTATCACTAAGGTGACAGAAGTTGATTTCGGAGCATCATTTTTTAACAGGAGCTTCAAACGTTTTGTGGCAAATGAGAAATTCCCTACACCCCGGACCTGTCGATTTTGGTCAAAAATGAAATTTTCAAAAGTGCCCCAATTTCTGCTTTAAACTTTAGGTGCTATCCCAAAATGTATCACTAAGGTGACAGAAGTTGATTTCGGAGCATCATTTTTGAACAGGAGCTTCAACCGTTTTGTGGCATATGAGAAATTCCCTAAGCCCAGGACCTGTCAATTTTGGTCAAAAATTAAAATTTCAAAAGTGCCCCAATTTCTGCTTTAAACTTTAGGTACTATCCCAAAATGTATCACTAAGGTGACAGAAGTTGATTTCAGAGCATCATTTTTGAACAGGAGCTTCAACCGTTTTGTGGCATATGAGAAATTCCCTAAGCCCCGGACCTGTCGATTTTGGTCAAAAATGAAATTTTCAAAAGTGCCCCAATTTCTGCTTTAAACTTTAGGTACTATCCCAAAATGTATCACTAAGTTGACAGAAGTTGATTTTGGAGCATCATTTTTGAACAGAAGCTTCAACCGTTTTGTGGCATATGAGAAATTCCCTAAGCCCCGGACCTGTCGATTTTGGTCAAAAATTAAAATTTCAAAAGTGCCCCAATTTCTGCTTTAAACTTTAGGTACTATCCCAAAATGTATCACTAAGGTGACAGAAGTTGATTTCAGAGCATCATTTTTGAACAGGAGCTTCAACCGTTTTGTGGCATATGAGAAATTCCCTAAGCCCCGGACCTGTCGATTTTGGTCAAAAATGAAATTTTCAAAAGTGCCCCAATTTCTGCTTTAAACTTTAGGTACTATCCCAAGATGTATCACTAAGGTGACAGAAGTTGATTTCGGAGCATCATTTTTGAACAGGAGCTTCAACCGTTTTGTGGCATATGAGAAATTCCCTAAGCCCCGGACCTGTCGATTTTGGTCAAAAATGAAATTTTCAAAAGTGCCCCAATTTCTGCTTTAAACTTTAGGTACTATCCCAAAATGTATCACTAAGTTGACATAAGTTGATTTTGGAGCATCATTTTTGAATAGAAGCTTCAACCGTTTTGTGGCATATGAGAAATTCCCTAAGCCCCGGACCTGTCGATTTTGGTCAAAAATGAAAATTTCGAAAGTGCCCCAATTTCTGCTTTAAACTGTAGATGCTATCCCAAAATGTATCACTAAGGTGACAGAAGTTGATTTTGGAGCATCATTTTTGAACAGAAGCTTCAACCGTTTTGTGGCATATGAGAAATTCCCTAAGCCCCGGACCTGTCGATTTTGGTCAAAAATGAAAATTTCAAAACTGCCCCAA
>NW_026969159.1:0-52793 GCF_028390025.1 Pseudophryne corroboree
CTTTGCAAAAGAGAGATATTGGCAAGGAAAAGCTGTCTTGTACCTTTGCATTTTTCTCCCAAACGAAGGACACTAGAAAGAAAATTTTAAAGCCTCCTGTTAGGCATTCATCTACACGACATAGCCCTGAATTTTCCAATGCGCAGCTCTTTGCAAAAGAGAGATATTGGCAAGGAAAAGCTGTCTTGTACCATTGCATTTTTCTCCCAAACGAAGGACACTAGAAAGAACATTTTAAAGCCTCCTGTTAGGCCATCATCTACACGACATAGCCCTGAATTTTCCAATGCGCAGCTCTTTGCAAAAGAGAGATATTGGCAAGGAAAAGCTGTCTTGTACCTTTGCATTTTTCTCCCAAACGAAGGTCACTAGAAAGAAAATTTTAAAGCCTCCTGTTAGGCCATCATCTACACGACATAGCCCTGAATTTTCCAATGCGTAGCTCTTTGCAAAATAGAGATATTGGCAAGGAAAAGCTGTCTTGTACCTTTGCATTTTTCTCCCAAACGAAGGACACTAGAAAGAAAATTTTAAAGCCTCCTGTTAGGCCATCATCTACACGACATAGCCCTGAATTTTCCAATGCGTAGCTCTTTGCAAAAGAGAGATATTGGCAAGGAAAAGCTGTCTTGTACCTTTGCATTTTTCTCCCAAACGAAGGTCACTAGAAAGAAAATTTTAAAGCCTCCTGTTAGGCCATCATCTACACGACATAGCCCTGAATTTTCCAATGCGCAGCTCTTTGCAAAAGAGAGATATTGGCAAGGAAAAGCTGTCTTGTACCTTTGCATTTTTCTCCCAAACGAAGGTCACTAGAAAGAAAATTTTAAAGCCTCCTGTTAGGCCATCATCTACACGACATAGCCCTGAATTTTCCAATGAGTAGCTCTTTGCAAAAGAGATATTGGCAAGGAAAAGCTGTCTTGTACCATTGCATTTTTCTCCCAAACGAAGGACACTAGAAAGAAAATTTTAAAGCCTCCTGTTAGGCCATCATCTACACGACATAGCCCTGAATTTTCCAATGCACAGCTCTTTGCAAAAGAGAGATATTGGCAAGGAAAAGCTGTCTTGTACCATTGCATTTTTCTCCCAAACGAAGGACACTAGAAAGAACATTTTAAAGCCTCCTGTTAGGCCATCATCTACACGACATAGCCCTGAATTTTCCAATGCGCAGCTCTTTGCAAAAGAGAGATATTGGCAAGGAAAAGCTGTCTTGTACCTTTGCATTTTTCTCCCAAACGAAGGTCACTAGAAAGAAAATTTTAAAGCCTCCTGTTAGGCCATCATCTACACGACATAGCCCTGAATTTTCCAATGCGTAGCTCTTTGCAAAATAGAGATATTGGCAAGGAAAAGCTGTCTTGTACCTTTGCATTTTTCTCCCAAACGAAGGACACTAGAAAGAAAATTTTAAAGCCTCCTGTTAGGCCATCATCTACACGACATAGCCCTGAATTTTCCAATGCGTAGCTCTTTGCAAAAGAGAGATATTGGCAAGGAAAAGCTGTCTTGTACCTTTGCATTTTTCTCCCAAACGAAGGTCACTAGAAAGAAAATTTTAAAGCCTCCTGTTAGGCCATCATCTACACGACATAGCCCTGAATTTTCCAATGCGCAGCTCTTTGCAAAAGAGAGATATTGGCAAGGAAAAGCTGTCTTGTACCTTTGCATTTTTCTCCCAAACGAAGGTCACTAGAAAGAAAATTTTAAAGCCTCCTGTTAGGCCATCATCTACACGACATAGCCCTGAATTTTCCAATGAGTAGCTCTTTGCAAAAGAGATATTGGCAAGGAAAAGCTGTATTGTACCATTGCATTTTTCTCCCAAACGAAGGACACTAGAAAGAAAATTTTAAAGCCTCCTGTTAGGCCATAATCTACACGACATAGCCCTGAATTTTCCAATGCACAGCTCTTTGCAAAAGAGAGATATTGGCAAGGAAAAGCTGTCTTGTACCATTGCATTTTTCTCCCAAACGAAGGACACTAGAAAGAACATTTTAAAGCCTCCTGTTAGGCCATCATCTACACGACATAGCCCTGAATTTTCCAATGCGCAGCTCTTTGCAAAAGAGAGATATTGGCAAGGAAAAGCTGTCTTGTACCTTTGCATTTTTCTCCCAAACGAAAGACACTAGAATGAAAATTTTAAAGCCTCCTGTTAGTGCTTCATCTACACGTTATAGCCCTGAATTTTCCAATGCCTATCTCTTTGCAAAAGAGATATATTGGCAAGGAAAAGCTGTATTGTACCTTTGCATTTTTCTCCCAAACGAAGGACACTAGAATGAAAATTTTAAAGCCTCCTGTTAGTGCTTCATCTACACGTTATAGCCCTGAATTTTCCAATGCCTATCTCTTTGCAAAAGAGAGATATCGGCAAGGAAAAGCTGTATTGTACCTTTGCATTTTTCTCCCAAACGAAAGACACTAGAATGAAAATTTTAAAGCCTCCTGTTAGTGCTTCATCTACACGTTATAGCCCTGCATTTTCCAATGCCTATCTCTTTGCAAAAGAGAGATATCGGCAAGGAAAAGCAGCATTGTACTTTTGCATTTTTCTCCCAAACGAAAGACACTAGAATGAAAATTTTAAAGCCTCCTGTTAGGCCATCATCTACACGACATAGCCCTGAATTTTCCAATTCGCAGCTCTTTGCAAAAGAGAGATATTGGCAAGGAAAAGCTGTCTTGTACCTTTGCATTTTTCTCCCAAACGAAGGTCACTAGAAAGAAAATTTTAAAGCCTCCTGTTAGGCCATAATCTACACGACATAGCCCTGAATTTTCCAATGCGCAGCTCTTTGCAAAAGAGAGATATTGGCAAGGAAAAGCTGTCTTGTACCATTGCATTTTTCTCCCAAACGAAGGACACTAGAAAGAAAATTTTAAAGCCTCCTGTTAGGCCATCATCTACACGACATAGCCCTGAATTTTCCAATGCGCAGCTCTTTGCAAAAGAGAGATATTGGCAAGGAAAAGCTGTATTGTACCTTTGCATTTTTCTCCCAAACGAAGGACACTAGAATGAAAATTTTAAAGCCTCCTGTTAGTGCTTCATCTACACGTTATAGCCCTGAATTTTCCAATGCCTATCTCTTTGCAAAAGAGAGATATCGGCAAGGAAAAACTGTATTGTACCTTTGCATTTTTCTCCCAAACGAAAGACACTAGAATGAAAATTTTAAAGCCTCCTGTTAGTGCTTCATCTACACGTTATAGCCCTGCATTTTCCAATGCCTATCTCTTTGCAAAAGAGAGATATCGGCAAGGAAAAGCAGCATTGTACCTTTGCATTTTTCTCCCAAACGAAAGACACTAGAATGAAAATTGTAAAGCCTCCTGTTAGTGCTTCATCTACACGTTATAGCCCTGCATTTTCCAATGCCTAGCTCTTTGCAAAAGAGAGATATTGGCAAGGAAAAGCTGTATTGTACCTTTGCATTTTTCTCCCAAACGAAGGACACTAGAATGAAAATTTTAAAGCCTCCTGTTAGTGCTTCATCTACACGTTATAGCCCTGAATTTTCCAATGCCTATCTCTTTGCAAAAGAGAGATATCGGCAAGGAAAAGCTGTATTGTACCTTTGCATTTTTCTCCCAAACTAAAGACACTAGAATGAAAATTTTAAAGCCTTCTGTTAGTGCTTCATCTACACGTTATAGCCCTGAATTTTCCAATGCCTAGCTCTTTGCAAAAGAGAGATATCGGCAAGGAAAAGCTGTATTGTACCTTTGCATTTTTCTCCCAAACGAAAGACACTAGAATGAAAATTTTAAAGCCTCCTGTTAGTGCTTCATCTACACGTTATAGCCCTGAATTTTCCAATGCCTATCTCTTTGCAAAAGAGAGATATCGGCAAGGAAAAGCTTTATTGTACCTTTGCATTTTTCTCCCAAATGAAGGACACTAGAATTAAAATTTTAAAGCCTCCTATTAGTGCTTCATCTACACGTTATAGCCCTGAATTTTCCAATGCTTATCTCTTTGCAAAAGAGAGATATCGGCAAGGAAAAGCTGTATTTTACCTTTGCATTTTTCTCCCAAACGAAGGACACTAGAATGAAAATTTTAAAGCCTCCTGTTAGTGCTTCATCTACACGTTATAGCCCAGAATTTTCCAATGCCTATCTCTTTGCAAAAGAGAGATATCGGCAAGGAAAAGCAGTATTGTACCTTTGCATTTTTCTACCAAACGAAGGACACTAGAATGAAAATTTAAAAGCCTCCTGTTAGTGCTTCATCTACACGGTATAGCCCTGAATTTTCCAATGCCTAGCTCTTTGCAAAAGAGAGATATTGGCAAGGAAAAGCTGTATTGTACTTTGCATTTTTCTCCCAAACGAAGGACACTAGAATGAAAATTTTAAAGCCTCCTGTTAGTGCTTCATCTACACGTTATAGCCCTGAATTTTCCAATGCCTATCTCTTTGCAAAAGAGAGATATCGGCAAGGAAAAACTGTATTGTACCTTTGCATTTTTCTCCCAAACGAAAGACACTAGAATGAATATTTTAAAGCCTCCTGTTAGTGCTTCATCTACACGTTATAGCCCTGAATTTTCCAATGCCTAGCTCTTTGCAAAAGAGAGATATTGGCAAGGAAAAGCTGTATTGTACCTTTGCATTTTTCTCCCAAACGAAAGACACTAGAATGAAAATTTTAAAGCCTCCTGTTAGTGCTTCATCTACACGTTATAGCCCTGAATTTTCCAATGCCTATCTCTTTGCAAAAGAGAGATATCGGCAAGGAAAAGCTGTATTGTACCTTTGCATTTTTCTACCAAACGAAGGACACTAGAATGAAAATTTAAAAGCCTCCTGTTAGTGCTTCATCTACACTGTATAGCCCTGAATTTTCCAATGCCTAGCTCTTTGCAAAAGAGAGATATTGGCAAGGAAAAGCTGTATTGTACCTTTGCATTTTTCTCCCAAACGAAGGACACTAGAATGAAAATTTTAAAGCCTCCTGTTAGTGCTTCATCTACACGTTATAGCCCTGAATTTTCCAATGCCTATCTCTTTGCAAAAGAGAGATATCGGCAAGGAAAAACTGTATTGTACCTTTGCATTTTTCTCCCAAACGAAAGACACTAGAATGAAAATTTTAAAGCCTCCTGTTAGTGCTTCATCTACACGTTATAGCCCTGCATTTTCCAATGCGCAGCTCTTTGCAAAAGAGAGATATTGGCAAGGAAAAGCTGTCTTGTACCTTTGCATTTTTCTCCCAAACGAAGGTCACTAGAAAGAAAATTTTAAAGCCTCCTGTTAGGCCATCATCTACACGACATAGCCCTGAATTTTCCAATGCGTAGCTCTTTGCAAAATAGAGATATTGGCAAGGAAAAGCTGTCTTGTACCTTTGCATTTTTCTCCCAAACGAAGGACACTAGAAAGAAAATTTTAAAGCCTCCTGTTAGGCCATCATCTACACGACATAGCCCTGAATTTTCCAATGCGCAGCTCTTTGCAAAAGAGAGATATTGGCAAGGAAAAGCTGTCTTGTACCTTTGCATTTTTCTCCCAAACGAAGGACACTAGAAAGAAAATTTTAAAGCCTCCTGTTAGGCCATCATCTACACGACATAGCCCTGAATTTTCCAATGCGTAGCTCTTTGCAAAAGAGAGATATTGGCAAGGAAAAGCTGTCTTGTACCTTTGCATTTTTCTCCCAAACGAAGGACACTAGAAAGAAAATTTTAAAGCCTCCTGTTAGGCCATCATCTACACGACATAGCCCTGAATTTTCCAATGCGCAGCTCTTTGCAAAAGAGAGATATTGGCAAGGAAAAGCTGTCTTGTACCATTGCATTTTTCTCCCAAACGAAGGACACTAGAAAGAAAATTTTAAAGCCTCCTGTTAGGCCATCATCTACACGACATAGCCCTGAATTTTCCAATGCGTAGCTCTTTGCAAAAGAGAGATATCGGCAAGGAAAAGCTGCATTGTACTTTTGCATTTTTCTCCCAAATGAAAGACACTAGAATGAAAATTTTAAAGCCTCCTTTTAGTGCTTCATCTACACGTAATAGCCCTGAATTTTCCTATGCCTATCTCTTTGCAAAAGAGAGATATCGGCAAGGAAATGCTGTATTGTACCTTTGCATTTTTCTCCCAAACGAAAGACACTAGAATGAAAATTTTAAAGCCTACTGTTAGTGCTTCATCTACACGTTATAGCCCTGCATTTTCCAATGCCTATCTCTTTGCAAAAGAGAGATATCGGCAAGGAAAAGCTGCATTGTACTTTTGCATTTTTCTCCCAAACGAAAGACACTAGAATGAAAATTTTAAAGCCTCCTGTTAGTGCTTCATCTACATGTTATAGCCCTGAATTTTCCAATGCCTATCTCTTTGCAAAAGAGAGATATCGGCAAGGAAAAACTGTATTGTACCTTTGCATTTTTCTCCCAAACGAAAGACACTAGAATGAAAATTTTAAAGCCTCCTGTTAGTGCTTCAACTACACGTTATAGCCCTGAATTTTCCAATGCCTATCTCTTTGCAAAAGAGAGATATCGGCAAGGAAAAGCTGTATTGTACCTTTGCATTTTTCTCCCAAACGAAGGACACTAGAATGAAAATTTAAAAGCCTCCTGTTTAGTGCTTCATCTACACGGTATAGCCCTGAATTTTCCAATGCCTAGCTCTTTGCAAAAGAGAGATATTGGCAAGGAAAAACTGTATTGTACCTTTGCATTTTTCTCCCAAACGAAGGACACTAGAATGAAAATTTTAAAGCCTCCTGTTAGTGCTTCATCTACACGTTATAGCCCTGAATTTTCCAATGCCTATCTCTTTGCAAAAGAGAGATATCGGCAAGGAAAAACTGTATTGTACCTTTGCATTTTTCTCCCAAACGAAAGACACTAGAATGAAAATTTTAAAGCCTCCTGTTAGTGCTTCATCTACACGTTATAGCCCTGAATTTTCCAATGCCTAGCTCTTTGCAAAAGAGAGATATTGGCAAGGAAAAGCTGTATTGTACCTTTGCATTTTTCTCCCAAACTAAAGACACTAGAATGAAAATTTTAAAGCCTACTGTTAGTGCTTCATCTACACGTTATAGCCCTGAATTTTCCAATGCCTATCTCTTTGCAAAAGAGAGATATCGGCAACGAAATGCTGTATTGTACCTTTGCATTTTTCTCCCAAACGAAAGACACTAGAATGAAAATTTTAAAGCCTCCTGTTAGTGCTTCATCTACACGTTATAGCCCTGAATTTTCCAATGCCTATCTCTTTGCAAAAGAGAGATATCGGCAAGGAAAAACTGTATTGTACCTTTGCATTTTTCTCCCAAACGAAAGACACTAGAATGAAAATTTTAAAGCCTCCTGTTAGTGCTTCATCTACACGTTATAGCCCTGAATTTTCCAATGCCTAGCTCTTTGCAAAAGAGAGATATTGGCAAGGAAAAGCTGTATTGTACCTTTGCATTTTTCTCCCAAACTAAAGACACTAGAATGAAAATTTTAAAGCCTACTGTTAGTGCTTCATCTACACGTTATAGCCCTGAATTTTCCAATGCCTATCTCTTTGCAAAAGAGAGATATCGGCAAGGAAAAGCTGCATTGTACTTTTGCATTTTTCTCCCAAACGAAAGACACTAGAATGAAAATTTTAAAGCCTCCTTTTAGTGCTTCATCTACACGTAATAGCCCTGAATTTTCCAATGCCTATCTCTTTGCAAAAGAGAGATATCGGCAAGGAAATGCTGTATTGTACCTTTGCATTTTTCTCCCAAACGAAAGACACTAGAATGAAAATTTTAAAGCCTACTGTTAGTGCTTCATCTACACGTTATAGCCCTGCATTTTCCAATGCCTATCTCTTTGCAAAAGAGAGATATCGGCAAGGAAAAGCTGCATTGTACTTTTGCATTTTTCTCCCAAACGAAAGACACTAGAATGAAAATTTTAAAGCCTCCTGTTAGTGCTTCATCTACTCGTTATAGCCCTGAATTTTCCAATGCCTAGCTCTTTGCAAAAGAGAGATATTGGCAAGGAAAAGCTGTATTGTACCTTTGCATTTTTCTCCCAAACGAAAGACACTAGAATGAAAATTTTAAAGCCTCCTGTTAGTGCTTCATCTACACGTTATAGCCCTGAATTTTCCAATGCCTATCTCTTTGCAAAAGAGAGATATCGGCAAGGAAAAGCTGTATTGTACCTTTGCATTTTTCTCCCAAACTAAAGACACTAGAATGAAAATTTTAAAGCCTACTGTTAGTGCTTCATCTACACGTTATAGCCCTGAATTTTCCAATGCCTAGCTCTTTGCAAAAGAGAGATATCGGCAAGGAAAAGCTGTATTGTACCTTTGCATTTTTCTCCCAAACGAAAGACACTAGAATGAAAATTTTAAAGCCTCCTGTTAGTGCTTCATCTACACGTTATAGCCCTGAATTTTCCAATGCCTATCTCTTTGCAAAAGAGAGATATCGGCAAGGAAAAGCTTTATTGTACCTTTGCATTTTTCTCCCACATGAAGGACACTAGAATTAAAATTTTAAAGCCTCCTATTAGTGCTTCATCTACACGTTATAGCCCTGAATTTTCCAATGCCTATCTCTTTGCAAAAGAGAGATATCGGCAAGGAAAAGCTGTATTTTACCTTTGCATTTTTCTCCCAAACGAAGGACACTAGAATGAAAATTTTAAAGCCTCCTGTTAGTGCTTCATCTACACGTTATAGCCCAGAATTTTCCAATGCCTATCTCTTTGCAAAAGAGAGATATCGGCAAGGGAAAGCAGTATTGTACCTTTGCATTTTTCTACCAAACGAAGGACACTAGAATGAAAATTTAAAAGCCTCCTGTTAGTGCTTCATCTACACGGTATAGCCCTGAATTTTCCAATGCCTAGCTCTTTGCAAAAGAGAGATATTGGCAAGGAAAAGCTGTATTGTACCTTTGCATTTTTCTCCCAAACGAAGGACACTAGAATGAAAATTTTAAAGCCTCCTGTTAGTGCTTCATCTACACGTTATAGCCCTGAATTTTCCAATGCCTATCTCTTTGCAAAAGAGAGATATCGGCAAGGAAAAGCAGCATTGTACCTTTGCATTTTTCTCCCAAACGAAAGACACTAGAATGAAAATTTTAAAGCCTCCTGTTAGTGCTTCATCTACACGTTATAGCCCTGCATTTTCCAATGCCTAGCTCTTTGCAAAAGAGAGATATTGGCAAGGAAAAGCTGTATTGTACCTTTGCATTTTTCTCCCAAACGAAGGACACTAGAATGAAAATTTTAAAGCCTCCTGTTAGTGCTTCATCTACACGTTATAGCCCTGAATTTTCCAATGCCTATCTCTTTGCAAAAGAGAGATATCGGCAAGGAAAAGCTGTATTGTACCTTTGCATTTTTCTCCCAAACTAAAGACACTAGAATGAAAATTTTAAAGCCTTCTGTTAGTGCTTCATCTACACGTTATAGCCCTGAATTTTCCAATGCCTAGCTCTTTGCAAAAGAGAGATATCGGCAAGTAAAAGCTGTATTGTACCTTTGCATTTTTCTCCCAAACGAAAGACACTAGAATGAAAATTTTAAAGCCTCCTGTTAGTGCTTCATCTACACGTTATAGCCCTGAATTTTCCAATGCCTATCTCTTTGCAAAAGAGAGATATCGGCAAGGAAAAGCTTTATTGTACCTTTGCATTTTTCTCCCAAATGAAGGACACTAGAATTAAAATTTTAAAGCCTCCTATTAGTGCTTCATCTACACGTTATAGCCCTGAATTTTCCAATGCTTATCTCTTTGCAAAAGAGAGATATCGGCAAGGAAAAGCTGTATTTTACCTTTGCATTTTTCTCCCAAACGAAGGACACTAGAATGAAAATTTTAAAGCCTCCTGTTAGTGCTTCATCTACACGTTATAGCCCAGAATTTTCCAATGCCTATCTCTTTGCAAAAGAGAGATATCGGCAAGGAAAAGCAGTATTGTACCTTTGCATTTTTCTACCAAACGAAGGACACTAGAATGAAAATTTAAAAGCCTCCTGTTAGTGCTTCATCTACACGGTATAGCCCTGAATTTTCCAATGCCTAGCTCTTTGCAAAAGAGAGATATTGGCAAGGAAAAGCTGTATTGTACTTTGCATTTTTCTCCCAAACGAAGGACACTAGAATGAAAATTTTAAAGCCTCCTGTTAGTGCTTCATCTACACGTTATAGCCCTGAATTTTCCAATGCCTATCTCTTTGCAAAAGAGAGATATCGGCAAGGAAAAACTGTATTGTACCTTTGCATTTTTCTCCCAAACGAAAGACACTAGAATGAAAATTTTAAAGCCTCCTGTTAGTGCTTCATCTACACGTTATAGCCCTGCATTTTCCAATGCCTATCTCTTTGCAAAAGAGAGATATCGGCAAGGAAAAGCAGCATTGTACCTTTGCATTTTTCTCCCAAACGAAAGACACTAGAATGAAAATTGTAAAGCCTCCTGTTAGTGCTTCATCTACACGTTATAGCCCTGCATTTTCCAATGCCTAGCTCTTTGCAAAAGAGAGATATTGGCAAGGAAAAGCTGTATTGTACCTTTGCATTTTTCTCCCAAACGAAGGACACTAGAATGAAAATTTTAAAGCCTCCTGTTAGTGCTTCATCTACACGTTATAGCCCTGAATTTTCCAATGCCTAGCTCTTTGCAAAAGAGAGATATCGGCAAGGAAAAGCTGTATTGTACCTTTGCATTTTTCTCCCAAACGAAAGACACTAGAATGAAAATTTTAAAGCCTCCTGTTAGTGCTTCATCTACACGTTATAGCCCTGAATTTTCCAATGCCTATCTCTTTGAAAAAGAGAGATATCGGCAAGGAAAAGCTTTATTGTACCTTTGCATTTTTCTCCCAAATGAAGGACACTAGAATTAAAATTTTAAAGCCTCCTATTAGTGCTTCATCTACACGTTATAGCCCTGAATTTTCCAATGCCTATCTCTTTGCAAAAGAGAGATATCGGCAAGGAAAAGCTGTATTTTACCTTTGCATTTTTCTCCCAAACGAAGGACACTAGAATGAAAATTTTAAAGCCTCCTGTTAGTGCTTCATCTACACGTTATAGCCCAGAATTTTCCAATGCCTATCTCTTTGCAAAAGAGAGATATCGGCAAGGAAAAGCATTATTGTACCTTTGCATTTTTCTACCAAACGAAGGACACTAGAATGAAAATTTAAAAGCCTCCTGTTAGTGCTTCATCTACACGGTATAGCCCTGAATTTTCCAATGCCTAGCTCTTTGCAAAAGAGAGATATTGGCAAGGAAAAGCTGTATTGTACCTTTGCATTTTTCTCCCAAACGAAGGACACTAGAATGAAAAATTTAAAGCCTCCTGTTAGTGCTTCATCTACACGTTATAGCCCTGAATTTTCCAATGCCTATCTCTTTGCAAAAGAGAGATATCGGCAAGGAAAAACTGTATTGTACCTTTGCATTTTTCTCCCAAACGAAAGACACTAGAATGAAAATTTTAAAGCCTCCTGTTAGTGCTTCATCTACACGTTATAGCCCTGCATTTTCCAATGCCTATCTCTTTGCAAAAGAGAGATATCGGCAAGGAAAAGCAGCATTGTACCTTTGCATTTTTCTCCCAAACGAAAGACACTAGAATGAAAATTGTAAAGCCTCCTGTTAGTGCTTCATCTACACGTTATAGCCCTGCATTTTCCAATGCCTAGCTCTTTGCAAAAGAGAGATATTGGCAAGGAAAAGCTGTATTGTACCTTTGCATTTTTCTCCCAAACGAAGGACACTAGAATGAAAATTTTAAAGCCTCCTGTTAGTGCTTCATCTACACGTTATAGCCCTGAATTTTCCAATGCCTATCTCTTTGCAAAAGAGAGATATCGGCAAGGAAAAACTGTATTGTACCTTTGCATTTTTCTCCCAAACGAAAGACACTAGAATGAAAATTTTAAAGCCTCCTGTTAGTGCTTCATCTACACGTTATAGCCCTGAATTTTCCAATGCCTAGCTCTTTGCAAAAGAGAGATATCGGCAAGGAAAAGCTGTATTGTACCTTTGCATTTTTCTCCCAAAAGAAGGACACTAGAATGAAAATTTTAAAGCCTCCTATTAGTGCTTCATCTACACGTTATAGCCCTGAATTTTCCAATGCCTATCTCTTTGCAAAAGAGAGATATCGGCAAGGAAAAGCTGTATTGTACCTTTGCATTTTTCTCCCAAACGAAGGACACTAGAATGAAAATTTTAAAGCCTCCTGTTAGTGCTTCATCTACACGTTATAGCCCAGAATTTTCCAATGCCTATCTCTTTGCAAAAGAGAGATATCGGCAAGGAAAAGCTGTATTGTACCTTTGCATTTTTCTCCCAAACGAAAGACACTAGAATGAAAATTTTAAAGCCTCCTGTTAGTGCTTCATCTACACGTTATAGCCCTGAATTTTTCAATGCCTATCTCTTTGCAAAAGAGAGATATTGGCAAGGAAAAGCTGTATTGTACCTTTGCATTTTTCTTCCAAACGAAGGACACTAGAATGAAAATTTTTAAGCCTCCTGTTAGTGCTTCATCTACACGTTATAGCCCTGAATTTTCCAATGCCTATCTCTTTGCAAAAGAGAGATATCGGCAAGGAAAAGCTGTATTGTACCTTTGCATTTTTCTCCCGAACGAAAGACACTAGAATGAAAATTGTAAAGCCTCCTGTTAGTGCTTCATCTACACGTTATAGCCCTGCATTTTCCAATGCCTAGCTCTTTGCAAAAGAGAGATATTGGCAAGGAAAAGCTGTATTGTACCTTTGCATTTTTCTCCCAAACGAAAGACACTAGAATGAAAATTTTAAAGCCTCCTGTTAGTGCTTCATCTACACGTTATAGCCCTGAATTTTCCAAT
Organism: Pseudophryne corroboree; assembly: GCF_028390025.1. Lineage (NCBI taxonomy): Eukaryota > Metazoa > Chordata > Amphibia > Anura > Myobatrachidae > Pseudophryne > Pseudophryne corroboree. Next base: position 12,864 of record NW_026969159.1, read on the forward strand.
GCTTATCTCTTTGCAAAAGAGAGATATCGGCAAGGAAAAGCAGCATTGTACTTTTGCATTTTTCTCCCAAACGAAAGACACTAGAATGAAAATTTTAAAGCCTCCTGTTAGGCCATCATCTACACGACATAGCCCTGAATTTTCCAATGCGCAGCTCTTTGCAAAAGAGAGATATTGGCAAGGAAAAGCTGTCTTGTACCTTTGCATTTTTCTCCCAAACGAAGGACACTAGAAAGAAAATTTTAAAGCCTCCTGTTAGGCCATCATCTACACGACATAGCCCTGAGTTTTCCAATGCGCAGCTCTTTGCAAAAGAGAGATATTTGCAAGGAAAAGCTGTCTTGTACCATTGCATTTTTCTCCCAAACGAAGGACACTAGAAAGAACATTTTAAAGCCTCCTGTTAGGCCATCATCTACACGACATAGCCCTGAATTTTCCAATGCGCAGCTCTTTGCAAAAGAGAGATATTGGCAAGGAAAAGCTGTCTTGTACCTTTGCATTTTTCTCCCAAACGAAGGTCACTAGAAAGAAAATTTAAAAGCCTCCTCTTAGGCCATCAACTACACGACATAGCCCTGAATTTTCCAATGCGCAGCTCTTTGCAAAAGAGAGATATTGGCAAGGAAAAGCTGTCTTGTACCATTGCATTTTTCTCCCAAACGAAGGACACTAGAAAGAACATTTTAAAGCCTCCTGTTAGGCCATCATCTACACGACATAGCCCTGAATTTTCCAATGCGCAGCTCTTTGCAAAAGAGAGATATTGGCAAGGAAAAGCTGTCTTGTACCTTTGCATTTTTCTCCCAAACGAAGGTCACTAGAAAGAAAATTTTAAAGCCTCCTGTTAGGCCATCATCTACACGACATAGCCCTGAATTTTCCAATGCGTAGCTCTTTGCAAAAGAGAGATATTGGCAAGGAAAAGCTGTCTTGTACCTTTGCATTTTTCTCCCAAACGAAGGACACTAGAAAGAAAATTTTAAAGCCTCCTGTTAGGCCATCATCTACACGACATAGCCCTGAATTTTCCAATGCGTAGCTCTTTGCAAAAGAGAGATATTGGCAAGGAAAAGCTGTCTTGTACCTTTGCATTTTTCTCCCAAACGAAGGACACTAGAAAGAAAATTTTAAAGCCTCCTGTTAGGCCATCATCTACACGACATAGCCCTGAATTTTCCAATGCGCAGCTCTTTGCAAAAGAGAGATATTGGCAAGGAAAAGCTGTCTTGTACCATTGCATTTTTCTCCCAAACGAAGGACACTAGAAAGAAAATTTTAAAGCCTCCTGTTAGGCCATCATCTACACGACATAGCCCTGAATTTTCCAATGCGTAGCTCTTTGCAAAAGAGAGATATTGGCAAGGAAAAGCTGTCTTGTACCGTTGCATTTTTCTCCCAAACGAAGGACACTAGAAAGAAAATTTTAAAGCCTCCTGTTAGGACATCATCTACACGACATAGCCCTGAATTTTCCAATCCGTAGCTCTTTGCAAAAGAGAGATATTGGCAAGGAAAAGCTGTCTTGTACCTTTGCATTTTTCTCCCAAACGAAGGACACTAGAAAGAAAATTTTAAAGCCTCCTGTTAGGCCATCATCTACACGACATAGCCCTGAATTTTCCAATGCGCAGCTCTTGGCAAGGAAAAGCTGTCTTGTACCATTGCATTTTTCTCCCAAACGAAGGACACTAGAAAGAAAATTTTAAAGCCTCCTGTTAGTGCTTCATCTACACGTTATAGCCCTGAATTTTCCAATGCCTATCTCTTTGCAAAAGAGAGATATCGGCAAGGAAAAGCTGTATTGTACCTTTGCATTTTTCTCCCAAACGAAGGACACTAGAATGAAAATTTTAAAGCCTCCTGTTAGTGCTTCATCTACACGTTATAGCCCAGAATTTTCCAATGCCTATCTCTTTGCAAAAGAGAGATATCGGCAAGGAAAAGCTGTATTGTACCTTTGCATTTTTCTCCCAAACGAAAGACACTAGAATGAAAATTTTAAAGCCTCCTGTTAGTGCTTCATCTACACGTTATAGCCCTGAATTTTTCAATGCCTATCTCTTTGCAAAAGAGAGATATTGGCAAGGAAAAGCTGTATTGTACCTTTGCATTTTTCTCCCAAACGAAGGACACTAGAATGAAAATTTTTTAGCCTCCTGTTAGTGCTTCATCTACACGTTATAGCCCTGAATTTTCCAATGCCTATCTCTTTGCAAAAGAGAGATATCGGCAAGGAAAAGCTGTATTGTACCTTTGCATTTTTCTCCCGAACGAAAGACACTAGAATGAAAATTGTAAAGCCTCCTGTTAGTGCTTCATCTACACGTTATAGCCCTGCATTTTCCAATGCCTAGCTCTTTGCAAAAGAGAGATATTGGCAAGGAAAAGCTGTATTGTACCTTTGCATTTTTCTCCCAAACGAAAGACACTAGAATGAAAATTTTAAAGCCTCCTGTTAGTGCTTCATCTACACGTTATAGCCCTGAATTTTCCAATGCTTATCTCTTTGCAAAAGAGAGATATCGGCAAGGAAAAGCAGCATTGTACTTTTGCATTTTTCTCCCAAACGAAAGACACTAGAATGAAAATTTTAAAGCCTCCTGTTAGGCCATCATCTACACGACATAGCCCTGAATTTTCCAATGCGCAGCTCTTTGCAAAAGAGAGATATTGGCAAGGAAAAGCTGTCTTGTACCTTTGCATTTTTCTCCCAAACGAAGGACACTAGAAAGAAAATTTTAAAGCCTCCTGTTAGGCCATCATCTACACGACATAGCCCTGAATTTTCCAATGCGCAGCTCTTTGCAAAAGAGAGATATTGGCAAGGAAAAGCTGTCTTGTACCTTTGCATTTTTCTCCCAAACGAAGGTCACTAGAAAGAAAATTTTAAAGCCTCCTGTTAGGCCATCAACTACACGACATAGCCCTGAATTTTCCAATGCGCAGCTCTTTGCAAAAGAGAGATATTGGCAAGGAAAAGCTGTCTTGTACCATTGCATTTTTCTCCCAAACGAAGGACACTAGAAAGAACATTTTAAAGCCTCCTGTTAGGCCATCATCTACACGACATAGCCCTGAATTTTCCAATGCGCAGCTCTTTGCAAAAGAGAGATATTGGCAAGGAAAAGCTGTCTTGTACCTTTGCATTTTTCTCCCAAACGAAGGTCACTAGAAAGAAAATTTTAAAGCCTCCTGTTAGGCCATCATCTACACGACATAGCCCTGAATTTTCCAATGCGTAGCTCTTTGCAAAAGAGAGATATTGGCAAGGAAAAGCTGTCTTGTACCTTTGCATTTTTCTCCCAAACGAAGGACACTAGAAAGAAAATTTTAAAGCCTCCTGTTAGGCCATCATCTACACGACATAGCCCTGAATTTTCCAATGCGTAGCTCTTTGCAAAAGAGAGATATTGGCAAGGAAAAGCTGTCTTGTACCTTTGCATTTTTCTCCCAAACGAAGGACACTAGAAAGAAAATTTTAAAGCCTCCTGTTAGGCCATCATCTACACGACATAGCCCTGAATTTTCCAATGCGCAGCTCTTTGCAAAAGAGAGATATTGGCAAGGAAAAGCTGTCTTGTACCATTGCATTTTTCTCCCAAACGAAGGACACTAGAAAGAAAATTTTAAAGCCTCCTGTTAGGCCATCATCTACACGACATAGCCCTGAATTTTCCAATGCGTAGCTCTTTGCAAAAGAGAGATATTGGCAAGGAAAAGCTGTCTTGTACCTTTGCATTTTTCTCCCAAACGAAGGACACTAGAAAGAAAATTTTAAAGCCTCCTGTTAGGACATCATCTACACGACATAGCCCTGAATTTTCCAATCCGTAGCTCTTTGCAAAAGAGAGATATTGGCAAGGAAAAGCTGTCTTGTACCTTTGCATTTTTCTCCCAAACGAAGGACACTAGAAAGAAAATTTTAAAGCCTCCTGTTAGGCCATCATCTACACGACATAGCCCTGAATTTTCCAATGCGCAGCTCTTGGCAAGGAAAAGCTGTCTTGTACCATTGCATTTTTCTCCCAAACGAAGGACACTAGAAAGAAAATTTTAAAGCCTCCTGTTAGGCCATCATCTACACGACATAGCCCTTAATTTTCCAATGCGTAGCTCTTTGCAAAAGATAGATATTGGCAAGGAAAAGCTGTCTTGTACCTTTGCATTTTTCTCCCAAACGAAGGACACTAGAAAGAAAATTTTAAAGCCTCCTGTTAGGCCATCATCTACACGACATAGCCCTGAATTTTCCAATGCGCAGCTCTTTGCAAAAGAGAGATATTGGCAAGGAAAAGCTGTCTTGTACCATTGCATTTTTCTCCCAAACGAAGGACACTAGAAAGAACATTTTAAAGCCTCCTGTTAGGCCATCATCTACACGACATAGCCCTGAATTTTCCAATGCGCAGCTCTTTGCAAAAGAGAGATATTGGCAAGGAAAAGCTGTCTTGTACCATTGCATTTTTCTCCCAAACGAAGGACACTAGAAAGAACATTTTAAAGCCTCCTGTTAGGCCATCATCTACACGACATAGCCCTGAATTTTCCAATGCGCAGCTCTTTGCAAAAGAGAGATATTGGCAAGGAAAAGCTGTCTTGTACCATTGCATTTTTCTCCCAAACGAAGGGCACTAGAAAGAAAATTTTAAAGCCTCCTGTTAGGCCATCATCTACACGACATAGCCCTGAATTTTCCAATGCGCAGCTCTTTGCAAAAGAGAGATATTGGCAAGGAAAAGCTGTCTTGTACCTTTGCATTTTTCTCCCAAACGAAGGTCACTAGAAAGAAAATTTTAAAGCCTCCTGTTAGGCCATCATCTACACGACATAGCCCTGAATTTTCCAATGCGCAGCTCTTTGCAAAAGAGAGATATTGGCAAGGAAAAGCTGTCTTGTACCTTTGCATTTTTCTCCCAAACGAAGGTCACTAGAAAGAAAATTTTAAAGCCTCCTGTTAGGCCATCATCTACACGACATAGCCCTGAATTTTCCAATGCGCAGCTCTTTGCAAAAGAGAGATATTGGCAAGGAAAAGCTGTCTTGTACCATTGCATTTTTCTCCCAAACGAAGGACACTAGAAAGAACATTTTAAAGCCTCCTGTTAGGCCATCATCTACACGACATAGCCCTGAATTTTCCAATGCGCAGCTCTTTGCAAAAGAGAGATATTGGCAAGGAAAAGCTGTCTTGTACCATTGCATTTTTCTCCCAAACGAAGGGCACTAGAAAGAAAATTTTAAAGCCTCCTGTTAGGCCATCATCTACACGACATAGCCCTGAATTTTCCAATGCGCAGCTCTTTGCAAAAGAGAGATATTGGCAAGGAAAAGCTGTCTTGTACCTTTGCATTTTTCTCCCAAACGAAGGTCACTAGAAAGAAAATTTTAAAGCCTCCTGTTAGGCCATCATCTACACGACATAGCCCTGAATTTTCCAATGCGCAGCTCTTTGCAAAAGAGAGATATTGGCAAGGAAAAGCTGTCTTGTACCTTTGCATTTTTCTCCCAAACGAAGGTCACTAGAAAGAAAATTTTAAAGCCTCCTGTTAGGCCATCATCTACACGACATAGCCCTGAATTTTCCAATGCGCAGCTCTTTGCAAAAGAGAGATATTGGCAAGGAAAAGCTGTCTTGTACCATTGCATTTTTCTCCCAAACGAAGGACACTAGAAAGAAAATTTTAAAGCCTCCTGTTAGTGCTTCATCTACACGTTATAGCCCTGAATTTTCCAATGCCTATCTCTTTGCAAAAGAGAGATATCGGCAAGGAAAAGCTGTATTGTACCTTTGCATTTTTCTCCCAAACGAAGGACACTAGAATGAAAATTTTAAAGCCTCCTGTTAGTGCTTCATCTACACGTTATAGCCCAGAATTTTCCAATGCCTATCTCTTTGCAAAAGAGAGATATCGGCAAGGAAAAGCTGTATTGTACCTTTGCATTTTTCTCCCAAACGAAAGACACTAGAATGAAAATTTTAAAGCCTCCTGTTAGTGCTTCATCTACACGTTATAGCCCTGAATTTTTCAATGCCTATCTCTTTGCAAAAGAGAGATATTGGCAAGGAAAAGCTGTATTGTACCTTTGCATTTTTCTCCCAAACGAAGGACACTAGAATGAAAATTTTTTAGCCTCCTGTTAGTGCTTCATCTACACGTTATAGCCCTGAATTTTCCAATGCCTATCTCTTTGCAAAAGAGAGATATCGGCAAGGAAAAGCTGTATTGTACCTTTGCATTTTTCTCCCGAACGAAAGACACTAGAATGAAAATTGTAAAGCCTCCTGTTAGTGCTTCATCTACACGTTATAGCCCTGCATTTTCCAATGCCTAGCTCTTTGCAAAAGAGAGATATTGGCAAGGAAAAGCTGTATTGTACCTTTGCATTTTTCTCCCAAACGAAAGACACTAGAATGAAAATTTTAAAGCCTCCTGTTAGTGCTTCATCTACACGTTATAGCCCTGAATTTTCCAATGCTTATCTCTTTGCAAAAGAGAGATATCGGCAAGGAAAAGCAGCATTGTACTTTTGCATTTTTCTCCCAAACGAAAGACACTAGAATGAAAATTTTAAAGCCTCCTGTTAGGCCATCATCTACACGACATAGCCCTGAATTTTCCAATGCGCAGCTCTTTGCAAAAGAGAGATATTGGCAAGGAAAAGCTGTCTTGTACCTTTGCATTTTTCTCCCAAACGAAGGACACTAGAAAGAAAATTTTAAAGCCTCCTGTTAGGCCATCATCTACACGACATAGCCCTGAATTTTCCAATGCGCAGCTCTTTGCAAAAGAGAGATATTGGCAAGGAAAAGCTGTCTTGTACCTTTGCATTTTTCTCCCAAACGAAGGTCACTAGAAAGAAAATTTTAAAGCCTCCTGTTAGGCCATCAACTACACGACATAGCCCTGAATTTTCCAATGCGCAGCTCTTTGCAAAAGAGAGATATTGGCAAGGAAAAGCTGTCTTGTACCATTGCATTTTTCTCCCAAACGAAGGACACTAGAAAGAACATTTTAAAGCCTCCTGTTAGGCCATCATCTACACGACATAGCCCTGAATTTTCCAATGCGCAGCTCTTTGCAAAAGAGAGATATTGGCAAGGAAAAGCTGTCTTGTACCTTTGCATTTTTCTCCCAAACGAAGGTCACTAGAAAGAAAATTTTAAAGCCTCCTGTTAGGCCATCATCTACACGACATAGCCCTGAATTTTCCAATGCGTAGCTCTTTGCAAAAGAGAGATATTGGCAAGGAAAAGCTGTCTTGTACCTTTGCATTTTTCTCCCAAACGAAGGACACTAGAAAGAAAATTTTAAAGCCTCCTGTTAGGCCATCATCTACACGACATAGCCCTGAATTTTCCAATGCGTAGCTCTTTGCAAAAGAGAGATATTGGCAAGGAAAAGCTGTCTTGTACCTTTGCATTTTTCTCCCAAACGAAGGACACTAGAAAGAAAATTTTAAAGCCTCCTGTTAGGCCATCATCTACACGACATAGCCCTGAATTTTCCAATGCGCAGCTCTTTGCAAAAGAGAGATATTGGCAAGGAAAAGCTGTCTTGTACCATTGCATTTTTCTCCCAAACGAAGGACACTAGAAAGAAAATTTTAAAGCCTCCTGTTAGGCCATCATCTACACGACATAGCCCTGAATTTTCCAATGCGTAGCTCTTTGCAAAAGAGAGATATTGGCAAGGAAAAGCTGTCTTGTACCTTTGCATTTTTCTCCCAAACGAAGGACACTAGAAAGAAAATTTTAAAGCCTCCTGTTAGGACATCATCTACACGACATAGCCCTGAATTTTCCAATCCGTAGCTCTTTGCAAAAGAGAGATATTGGCAAGGAAAAGCTGTCTTGTACCTTTGCATTTTTCTCCCAAACGAAGGACACTAGAAAGAAAATTTTAAAGCCTCCTGTTAGGCCATCATCTACACGACATAGCCCTGAATTTTCCAATGCGCAGCTCTTGGCAAGGAAAAGCTGTCTTGTACCATTGCATTTTTCTCCCAAACGAAGGGCACTAGAAAGAAAATTTTAAAGCCTCCTGTTAGGCCATCATCTACACGACATAGCCCTGAATTTTCCAATGCGCAGCTCTTTGCAAAAGAGAGATATTGGCAAGGAAAAGCTGTCTTGTACCTTTGCATTTTTCTCCCAAACGAAGGTCACTAGAAAGAAAATTTTAAAGCCTCCTGTTAGGCCATCATCTACACGACATAGCCCTGAATTTTCCAATGCGCAGCTCTTTGCAAAAGAGAGATATTGGCAAGGAAAAGCTGTCTTGTACCTTTGCATTTTTCTCCCAAACGAAGGTCACTAGAAAGAAAATTTTAAAGCCTCCTGTTAGGCCATCATCTACACGACATAGCCCTGAATTTTCCAATGCGCAGCTCTTTGCAAAAGAGAGATATTGGCAAGGAAAAGCTGTCTTGTACCATTGCATTTTTCTCCCAAACGAAGGACACTAGAAAGAAAATTTTAAAGCCTCCTGTTAGGCCATCATCTACACGACATAGCCCTGAATTTTCCAATGCGTAGCTCTTTGCAAAAGAGAGATATTGGCAAGGAAAAGCTGTCTTGTACCTTTGCATTTTTCTCCCAAACGAAGGACACTAGAAAGAAAATTTTAAAGCCTCCTGTTAGGCCATCATCTACACGACATAGCCCTGAATTTTCCAATGCGCAGCTCTTTGCAAAAGAGAGATATTGGCAAGGAAAAGCTGTCTTGTACCATTGCATTTTTCTCCCAAACGAAGGACACTAGAAAGAAAATTTTAAAGCCTCCTGTTAGGCCATCATCTACACGACATAGCCCTGAATTTTCCAATCCGTAGCTCTTTGCAAAAGAGAGATATTGGCAAGGAAAAGCTGTCTTGTACCTTTGCATTTTTCTCCCAAACGAAGGACACTAGAAAGAAAATTTTAAAGCCTCCTGTTAGGCCATCATCTACACGACATAGCCCTGAATTTTCCAATGCGCAGCTCTTGGCAAGGAAAAGCTGTCTTGTACCATTGCATTTTTCTCCCAAACGAAGGACACTAGAAAGAAAATTTTAAAGCCTCCTGTTAGTGCTTCATCTACACGTTATAGCCCTGAATTTTCCAATGCCTATCTCTTTGCAAAAGAGAGATATCGGCAAGGAAAAGCTGTATTGTACCTTTGCATTTTTCTCCCAAACGAAGGACACTAGAATGAAAATTTTAAAGCCTCCTGTTAGTGCTTCATCTACACGTTATAGCCCAGAATTTTCCAATGCCTATCTCTTTGCAAAAGAGAGATATCGGCAAGGAAAAGCTGTATTGTACCTTTGCATTTTTCTCCCAAACGAAAGACACTAGAATGAAAATTTTAAAGCCTCCTGTTAGTGCTTCATCTACACGTTATAGCCCTGAATTTTTCAATGCCTATCTCTTTGCAAAAGAGAGATATTGGCAAGGAAAAGCTGTATTGTACCTTTGCATTTTTCTCCCAAACGAAGGACACTAGAATGAAAATTTTTTAGCCTCCTGTTAGTGCTTCATCTACACGTTATAGCCCTGAATTTTCCAATGCCTATCTCTTTGCAAAAGAGAGATATCGGCAAGGAAAAGCTGTATTGTACCTTTGCATTTTTCTCCCGAACGAAAGACACTAGAATGAAAATTGTAAAGCCTCCTGTTAGTGCTTCATCTACACGTTATAGCCCTGCATTTTCCAATGCCTAGCTCTTTGCAAAAGAGAGATATTGGCAAGGAAAAGCTGTATTGTACCTTTGCATTTTTCTCCCAAACGAAAGACACTAGAATGAAAATTTTAAAGCCTCCTGTTAGTGCTTCATCTACACGTTATAGCCCTGAATTTTCCAATGCTTATCTCTTTGCAAAAGAGAGATATCGGCAAGGAAAAGCAGCATTGTACTTTTGCATTTTTCTCCCAAACGAAAGACACTAGAATGAAAATTTTAAAGCCTCCTGTTAGGCCATCATCTACACGACATAGCCCTGAATTTTCCAATGCGCAGCTCTTTGCAAAAGAGAGATATTGGCAAGGAAAAGCTGTCTTGTACCTTTGCATTTTTCTCCCAAACGAAGGACACTAGAAAGAAAATTTTAAAGCCTCCTGTTAGGCCATCATCTACACGACATAGCCCTGAATTTTCCAATGCGCAGCTCTTTGCAAAAGAGAGATATTGGCAAGGAAAAGCTGTCTTGTACCTTTGCATTTTTCTCCCAAACGAAGGTCACTAGAAAGAAAATTTTAAAGCCTCCTGTTAGGCCATCAACTACACGACATAGCCCTGAATTTTCCAATGCGCAGCTCTTTGCAAAAGAGAGATATTGGCAAGGAAAAGCTGTCTTGTACCATTGCATTTTTCTCCCAAACGAAGGACACTAGAAAGAACATTTTAAAGCCTCCTGTTAGGCCATCATCTACACGACATAGCCCTGAATTTTCCAATGCGCAGCTCTTTGCAAAAGAGAGATATTGGCAAGGAAAAGCTGTCTTGTACCTTTGCATTTTTCTCCCAAACGAAGGTCACTAGAAAGAAAATTTTAAAGCCTCCTGTTAGGCCATCATCTACACGACATAGCCCTGAATTTTCCAATGCGTAGCTCTTTGCAAAAGAGAGATATTGGCAAGGAAAAGCTGTCTTGTACCTTTGCATTTTTCTCCCAAACGAAGGACACTAGAAAGAAAATTTTAAAGCCTCCTGTTAGGCCATCATCTACACGACATAGCCCTGAATTTTCCAATGCGTAGCTCTTTGCAAAAGAGAGATATTGGCAAGGAAAAGCTGTCTTGTACCTTTGCATTTTTCTCCCAAACGAAGGACACTAGAAAGAAAATTTTAAAGCCTCCTGTTAGGCCATCATCTACACGACATAGCCCTGAATTTTCCAATGCGCAGCTCTTTGCAAAAGAGAGATATTGGCAAGGAAAAGCTGTCTTGTACCATTGCATTTTTCTCCCAAACGAAGGACACTAGAAAGAAAATTTTAAAGCCTCCTGTTAGGCCATCATCTACACGACATAGCCCTGAATTTTCCAATGCGTAGCTCTTTGCAAAAGAGAGATATTGGCAAGGAAAAGCTGTCTTGTACCTTTGCATTTTTCTCCCAAACGAAGGACACTAGAAAGAAAATTTTAAAGCCTCCTGTTAGGACATCATCTACACGACATAGCCCTGAATTTTCCAATCCGTAGCTCTTTGCAAAAGAGAGATATTGGCAAGGAAAAGCTGTCTTGTACCTTTGCATTTTTCTCCCAAACGAAGGACACTAGAAAGAAAATTTTAAAGCCTCCTGTTAGGCCATCATCTACACGACATAGCCCTGAATTTTCCAATGCGCAGCTCTTGGCAAGGAAAAGCTGTCTTGTACCATTGCATTTTTCTCCCAAACGAAGGGCACTAGAAAGAAAATTTTAAAGCCTCCTGTTAGGCCATCATCTACACGACATAGCCCTGAATTTTCCAATGCGCAGCTCTTTGCAAAAGAGAGATATTGGCAAGGAAAAGCTGTCTTGTACCTTTGCATTTTTCTCCCAAACGAAGGTCACTAGAAAGAAAATTTTAAAGCCTCCTGTTAGGCCATCATCTACACGACATAGCCCTGAATTTTCCAATGCGCAGCTCTTTGCAAAAGAGAGATATTGGCAAGGAAAAGCTGTCTTGTACCTTTGCATTTTTCTCCCAAACGAAGGTCACTAGAAAGAAAATTTTAAAGCCTCCTGTTAGGCCATCATCTACACGACATAGCCCTGAATTTTCCAATGCGCAGCTCTTTGCAAAAGAGAGATATTGGCAAGGAAAAGCTGTCTTGTACCATTGCATTTTTCTCCCAAACGAAGGACACTAGAAAGAAAATTTTAAAGCCTCCTGTTAGGCCATCATCTACACGACATAGCCCTGAATTTTCCAATGCGTAGCTCTTTGCAAAAGAGAGATATTGGCAAGGAAAAGCTGTCTTGTACCTTTGCATTTTTCTCCCAAACGAAGGACACTAGAAAGAAAATTTTAAAGCCTCCTGTTAGGCCATCATCTACACGACATAGCCCTGAATTTTCCAATGCGCAGCTCTTTGCAAAAGAGAGATATTGGCAAGGAAAAGCTGTCTTGTACCATTGCATTTTTCTCCCAAACGAAGGACACTAGAAAGAAAATTTTAAAGCCTCCTGTTAGGCCATCATCTACACGACATAGCCCTGAATTTTCCAATCCGTAGCTCTTTGCAAAAGAGAGATATTGGCAAGGAAAAGCTGTCTTGTACCTTTGCATTTTTCTCCCAAACGAAGGACACTAGAAAGAAAATTTTAAAGCCTCCTGTTAGGCCATCATCTACACGACATAGCCCTGAATTTTCCAATGCGCAGCTCTTGGCAAGGAAAAGCTGTCTTGTACCATTGCATTTTTCTCCCAAACGAAGGACACTAGAAAGAAAATTTTAAAGCCTCCTGTTAGTGCTTCATCTACACGTTATAGCCCTGAATTTTCCAATGCCTATCTCTTTGCAAAAGAGAGATATCGGCAAGGAAAAGCTGTATTGTACCTTTGCATTTTTCTCCCAAACGAAGGACACTAGAATGAAAATTTTAAAGCCTCCTGTTAGTGCTTCATCTACACGTTATAGCCCAGAATTTTCCAATGCCTATCTCTTTGCAAAAGAGAGATATCGGCAAGGAAAAGCTGTATTGTACCTTTGCATTTTTCTCCCAAACGAAAGACACTAGAATGAAAATTTTAAAGCCTCCTGTTAGTGCTTCATCTACACGTTATAGCCCTGAATTTTTCAATGCCTATCTCTTTGCAAAAGAGAGATATTGGCAAGGAAAAGCTGTATTGTACCTTTGCATTTTTCTCCCAAACGAAGGACACTAGAATGAAAATTTTTTAGCCTCCTGTTAGTGCTTCATCTACACGTTATAGCCCTGAATTTTCCAATGCCTATCTCTTTGCAAAAGAGAGATATCGGCAAGGAAAAGCTGTATTGTACCTTTGCATTTTTCTCCCGAACGAAAGACACTAGAATGAAAATTGTAAAGCCTCCTGTTAGTGCTTCATCTACACGTTATAGCCCTGCATTTTCCAATGCCTAGCTCTTTGCAAAAGAGAGATATTGGCAAGGAAAAGCTGTATTGTACCTTTGCATTTTTCTCCCAAACGAAAGACACTAGAATGAAAATTTTAAAGCCTCCTGTTAGTGCTTCATCTACACGTTATAGCCCTGAATTTTCCAATGCTTATCTCTTTGCAAAAGAGAGATATCGGCAAGGAAAAGCAGCATTGTACTTTTGCATTTTTCTCCCAAACGAAAGACACTAGAATGAAAATTTTAAAGCCTCCTGTTAGGCCATCATCTACACGACATAGCCCTGAATTTTCCAATGCGCAGCTCTTTGCAAAAGAGAGATATTGGCAAGGAAAAGCTGTCTTGTACCTTTGCATTTTTCTCCCAAACGAAGGACACTAGAAAGAAAATTTTAAAGCCTCCTGTTAGGCCATCATCTACACGACATAGCCCTGAATTTTCCAATGCGCAGCTCTTTGCAAAAGAGAGATATTGGCAAGGAAAAGCTGTCTTGTACCTTTGCATTTTTCTCCCAAACGAAGGTCACTAGAAAGAAAATTTTAAAGCCTCCTGTTAGGCCATCAACTACACGACATAGCCCTGAATTTTCCAATGCGCAGCTCTTTGCAAAAGAGAGATATTGGCAAGGAAAAGCTGTCTTGTACCATTGCATTTTTCTCCCAAACGAAGGACACTAGAAAGAACATTTTAAAGCCTCCTGTTAGGCCATCATCTACACGACATAGCCCTGAATTTTCCAATGCGCAGCTCTTTGCAAAAGAGAGATATTGGCAAGGAAAAGCTGTCTTGTACCTTTGCATTTTTCTCCCAAACGAAGGTCACTAGAAAGAAAATTTTAAAGCCTCCTGTTAGGCCATCATCTACACGACATAGCCCTGAATTTTCCAATGCGTAGCTCTTTGCAAAAGAGAGATATTGGCAAGGAAAAGCTGTCTTGTACCTTTGCATTTTTCTCCCAAACGAAGGACACTAGAAAGAAAATTTTAAAGCCTCCTGTTAGGCCATCATCTACACGACATAGCCCTGAATTTTCCAATGCGTAGCTCTTTGCAAAAGAGAGATATTGGCAAGGAAAAGCTGTCTTGTACCTTTGCATTTTTCTCCCAAACGAAGGACACTAGAAAGAAAATTTTAAAGCCTCCTGTTAGGCCATCATCTACACGACATAGCCCTGAATTTTCCAATGCGCAGCTCTTTGCAAAAGAGAGATATTGGCAAGGAAAAGCTGTCTTGTACCATTGCATTTTTCTCCCAAACGAAGGACACTAGAAAGAAAATTTTAAAGCCTCCTGTTAGGCCATCATCTACACGACATAGCCCTGAATTTTCCAATGCGTAGCTCTTTGCAAAAGAGAGATATTGGCAAGGAAAAGCTGTCTTGTACCTTTGCATTTTTCTCCCAAACGAAGGACACTAGAAAGAAAATTTTAAAGCCTCCTGTTAGGACATCATCTACACGACATAGCCCTGAATTTTCCAATCCGTAGCTCTTTGCAAAAGAGAGATATTGGCAAGGAAAAGCTGTCTTGTACCTTTGCATTTTTCTCCCAAACGAAGGACACTAGAAAGAAAATTTTAAAGCCTCCTGTTAGGCCATCATCTACACGACATAGCCCTGAATTTTCCAATGCGCAGCTCTTGGCAAGGAAAAGCTGTCTTGTACCATTGCATTTTTCTCCCAAACGAAGGACACTAGAAAGAAAATTTTAAAGCCTCCTGTTAGGCCATCATCTACACGACATAGCCCTTAATTTTCCAATGCGTAGCTCTTTGCAAAAGATAGATATTGGCAAGGAAAAGCTGTCTTGTACCTTTGCATTTTTCTCCCAAACGAAGGACACTAGAAAGAAAATTTTAAAGCCTCCTGTTAGGCCATCATCTACACGACATAGCCCTGAATTTTCCAATGCGCAGCTCTTTGCAAAAGAGAGATATTGGCAAGGAAAAGCTGTCTTGTACCATTGCATTTTTCTCCCAAACGAAGGACACTAGAAAGAACATTTTAAAGCCTCCTGTTAGGCCATCATCTACACGACATAGCCCTGAATTTTCCAATGCGCAGCTCTTTGCAAAAGAGAGATATTGGCAAGGAAAAGCTGTCTTGTACCATTGCATTTTTCTCCCAAACGAAGGACACTAGAAAGAACATTTTAAAGCCTCCTGTTAGGCCATCATCTACACGACATAGCCCTGAATTTTCCAATGCGCAGCTCTTTGCAAAAGAGAGATATTGGCAAGGAAAAGCTGTCTTGTACCATTGCATTTTTCTCCCAAACGAAGGGCACTAGAAAGAAAATTTTAAAGCCTCCTGCTAGGCCATCATCTACACGACATAGCCCTGAATTTTCCAATGCGCAGCTCTTTGCAAAAGAGAGATATTGGCAAGGAAAAGCTGTCTTGTACCTTTGCATTTTTCTCCCAAACGAAGGTCACTAGAAAGAAAATTTTAAAGCCTCCTGTTAGGCCATCATCTACACGACATAGCCCTGAATTTTCCAATGCGCAGCTCTTTGCAAAAGAGAGATATTGGCAAGGAAAAGCTGTCTTGTACCTTTGCATTTTTCTCCCAAACGAAGGTCACTAGAAAGAAAATTTTAAAGCCTCCTGTTAGGCCATCATCTACACGACATAGCCCTGAATTTTCCAATGCGCAGCTCTTTGCAAAAGAGAGATATTGGCAAGGAAAAGCTGTCTTGTACCATTGCATTTTTCTCCCAAACGAAGGACACTAGAAAGAACATTTTAAAGCCTCCTGTTAGGCCATCATCTACACGACATAGCCCTGAATTTTCCAATGCGCAGCTCTTTGCAAAAGAGAGATATTGGCAAGGAAAAGCTGTCTTGTACCATTGCATTTTTCTCCCAAACGAAGGGCACTAGAAAGAAAATTTTAAAGCCTCCTGTTAGGCCATCATCTACACGACATAGCCCTGAATTTTCCAATGCGCAGCTCTTTGCAAAAGAGAGATATTGGCAAGGAAAAGCTGTCTTGTACCTTTGCATTTTTCTCCCAAACGAAGGTCACTAGAAAGAAAATTTTAAAGCCTCCTGTTAGGCCATCATCTACACGACATAGCCCTGAATTTTCCAATGCGCAGCTCTTTGCAAAAGAGAGATATTGGCAAGGAAAAGCTGTCTTGTACCTTTGCATTTTTCTCCCAAACGAAGGACACTAGAAAGAAAATTTTAAAGCCTCCTGTTAGGACATCATCTACACGACATAGCCCTGAATTTTCCAATCCGTAGCTCTTTGCAAAAGAGAGATATTGGCAAGGAAAAGCTGTCTTGTACCTTTGCATTTTTCTCCCAAACGAAGGACACTAGAAAGAAAATTTTAAAGCCTCCTGTTAGGCCATCATCTACACGACATAGCCCTGAATTTTCCAATGCGCAGTTCTTGGCAAGGAAAAGCTGTCTTGTACCATTGCATTTTTCTCCCAAACGAAGGACACTAGAAAGAAAATTTTAAAGCCTCCTGTTAGGCCATCATCTACACGACATAGCCCTTAATTTTCCAATGCGTAGCTCTTTGCAAAAGATAGATATTGGCAAGGAAAAGCTGTCTTGTACCTTTGCATTTTTCTCCCAAACGAAGGACACTAGAAAGAAAATTTTAAAGCCTCCTGTTAGGCCATCATCTACACGACATAGCCCTGAATTTTCCAATGCGCAGCTCTTTGCAAAAGAGAGATATTGGCAAGGAAAAGCTGTCTTGTACCATTGCATTTTTCTCCCAAACGAAGGACACTAGAAAGAACATTTTAAAGCCTCCTGTTAGGCCATCATCTACACGACATAGCCCTGAATTTTCCAATGCGCAGCTCTTTGCAAAAGAGAGATATTGGCAAGGAAAAGCTGTCTTGTACCATTGCATTTTTCTCCCAAACGAAGGACACTAGAAAGAACATTTTAAAGCCTCCTGTTAGGCCATCATCTACACGACATAGCCCTGAATTTTCCAATGCGCAGCTCTTTGCAAAAGAGAGATATTGGCAAGGAAAAGCTGTCTTGTACCATTGCATTTTTCTCCCAAACGAAGGGCACTAGAAAGAAAATTTTAAAGCCTCCTGTTAGGCCATCATCTACACGACATAGCCCTGAATTTTCCAATGCGCAGCTCTTTGCAAAAGAGAGATATTGGCAAGGAAAAGCTGTCTTGTACCTTTGCATTTTTCTCCCAAACGAAGGACACTAGAAAGAAAATTTTAAAGCCTCCTGTTAGGCCATCATCTACACGACATAACCCTGAATTTTCCAATGCGCAGCTCTTTGCAAAAGAGAGATATTGGCAAGGAAAAGCTGTCTTGTACCTTTGCATTTTTCTCCCAAACGAAGGACACTAGAAAGAAAATTTTAAAGCCTCCTGTTAGGCCATCATCTACACGACATAGCCCTGAATTTTCCAATGCGCAGCTCTTTGCAAAAGAGAGATATTGGCAAGGAAAAGCTGTCTTGTACCTTTGCATTTTTCTCCCAAACGAAGGACACTAGAAAGAAAATTTTAAAGCCTCCTGTTAGGCCATCATCTACACGACATAGCCCTGAATTTTCCAATGCGCAGCTCTTTGCAAAAGAGAGATATTGGCAAGGAAAAGCTGTCTTGTACCATTGCATTTTTCTCCCAAACGAAGGACACTAGAAAGAAAATTTTAAAGCCTCCTTTTAGGCCATCATCTACACGACATAGCCCTGAATTTTCCAATGCGCAGCTCTTTGCAAAAGAGAGATATTGGCAAGGAAAAGCTGTCTTGTACCATTGCATTTTTCTCCCAAACGAAGGACACTAGAAAGAACATTTTAAAGCCTCCTGTTAGGCCATCATCTACACGACATAGCCCTGAATTTTCCAATGCGCAGCTCTTTGCAAAAGAGAGATATTGGCAAGGAAAAGCTGTCTTGTACCTTTGCATTTTTCTCCCAAACGAAGGACACTAGAAAGAAAATTTTAAAGCCTCCTGTTAGGCCATCATCTACACGACATAGCCCTGAATTTTTCAATGCGTAGCTCTTTGCAAAAGAGAGATATTGGCAAGGAAAAGCTGTCTTGTACCTTTGCATTTTTCTCCCAAACGAAGGACACTAGAAAGAAAATTTTAAAGCCTCCTGTTAGGCCATCATCTACACGACATAGCCCTGAATTTTCCAATGCGCAGCTCTTTGCAAAAGAGAGATATTGGCAAGGAAAAGCTGTCTTGTACCATTGCATTTTTCTCCCAAACGAAGGACACTAGAAAGAAAATTTTAAAGCCTCCTGTTAGGCCATCATCTACACGACATAGCCCTGAATTTTCCAATGCGTAGCTCTTTGCAAAAGAGAGATATTGGCAAGGAAAAGCTGTCTTGTACCGTTGCATTTTTCTCCCAAACGAAGGACACTAGAAAGAAAATTTTAAAGCCTCCTGTTAGGACATCATCTACACGACATAGCCCTGAATTTTCCAATCCGTAGCTCTTTGCAAAAGAGAGATATTGGCAAGGAAAAGCTGTCTTGTACCTTTGCATTTTTCTCCCAAACGAAGGACACTAGAAAGAAAATTTTAAAGCCTCCTGTTAGGCCATCATCTACACGACATAGCCCTGAATTTTCCAATGCGCAGCTCTTGGCAAGGAAAAGCTGTCTTGTACCATTGCATTTTTCTCCCAAACGAAGGACACTAGAAAGAAAATTTTAAAGCCTCCTGTTAGTGCTTCATCTACACGTTATAGCCCTGAATTTTCCAATGCCTATCTCTTTGCAAAAGAGAGATATCGGCAAGGAAAAGCTGTATTGTACCTTTGCATTTTTCTCCCAAACGAAGGACACTAGAATGAAAATTTTAAAGCCTCCTGTTAGTGCTTCATCTACACGTTATAGCCCAGAATTTTCCAATGCCTATCTCTTTGCAAAAGAGAGATATCGGCAAGGAAAAGCTGTATTGTACCTTTGCATTTTTCTCCCAAACGAAAGACACTAGAATGAAAATTTTAAAGCCTCCTGTTAGTGCTTCATCTACACGTTATAGCCCTGAATTTTTCAATGCCTATCTCTTTGCAAAAGAGAGATATTGGCAAGGAAAAGCTGTATTGTACCTTTGCATTTTTCTCCCAAACGAAGGACACTAGAATGAAAATTGTAAAGCCTCCTGTTAGTGCTTCATCTACACGTTATAGCCCTGAATTTTCCAATGCCTATCTCTTTGCAAAAGAGAGATATCGGCAAGGAAAAGCTGTATTGTACCTTTGCATTTTTCTCCCGAACGAAAGACACTAGAATGAAAATTGTAAAGCCTCCTGTTAGTGCTTCATCTACACGTTATAGCCCTGCATTTTCCAATGCCTAGCTCTTTGCAAAAGAGAGATATTGGCAAGGAAAAGCTGTATTGTACCTTTGCATTTTTCTCCCAAACGAAAGACACTAGAATGAAAATTTTAAAGCCTCCTGTTAGTGCTTCATCTACACGTTATAGCCCTGAATTTTCCAATGCTTATCTCTTTGCAAAAGAGAGATATCGGCAAGGAAAAGCAGCATTGTACTTTTGCATTTTTCTCCCAAACGAAAGACACTAGAATGAAAATTTTAAAGCCTCCTGTTAGGCCATCATCTACACGACATAGCCCTGAATTTTCCAATGCGCAGCTCTTTGCAAAAGAGAGATATTGGCAAGGAAAAGCTGTCTTGTACCTTTGCATTTTTCTCCCAAACGAAGGACACTAGAAAGAAAATTTTAAAGCCTCCTGTTAGGCCATCATCTACACGACATAGCCCTGAATTTTCCAATGCGCAGCTCTTTGCAAAAGAGAGATATTGGCAAGGAAAAGCTGTCTTGTACCTTTGCATTTTTCTCCCAAACGAAGGTCACTAGAAAGAAAATTTTAAAGCCTCCTGTTAGGCCATCAACTACACGACATAGCCCTGAATTTTCCAATGCGCAGCTCTTTGCAAAAGAGAGATATTGGCAAGGAAAAGCTGTCTTGTACCATTGCATTTTTCTCCCAAACGAAGGACACTAGAAAGAACATTTTAAAGCCTCCTGTTAGGCCATCATCTACACGACATAGCCCTGAATTTTCCAATGCGCAGCTCTTTGCAAAAGAGAGATATTGGCAAGGAAAAGCTGTCTTGTACCTTTGCATTTTTCTCCCAAACGAAGGTCACTAGAAAGAAAATTTTAAAGCCTCCTGTTAGGCCATCATCTACACGACATAGCCCTGAATTTTCCAATGCGTAGCTCTTTGCAAAAGAGAGATATTGGCAAGGAAAAGCTGTCTTGTACCTTTGCATTTTTCTCCCAAACGAAGGACACTAGAAAGAAAATTTTAAAGCCTCCTGTTAGGCCATCATCTACACGACATAGCCCTGAATTTTCCAATGCGTAGCTCTTTGCAAAAGAGAGATATTGGCAAGGAAAAGCTGTCTTGTACCTTTGCATTTTTCTCCCAAACGAAGGACACTAGAAAGAAAATTTTAAAGCCTCCTGTTAGGCCATCATCTACACGACATAGCCCTGAATTTTCCAATGCGCAGCTCTTTGCAAAAGAGAGATATTGGCAAGGAAAAGCTGTCTTGTACCATTGCATTTTTCTCCCAAACGAAGGACACTAGAAAGAAAATTTTAAAGCCTCCTGTTAGGCCATCATCTACACGACATAGCCCTGAATTTTCCAATGCGTAGCTCTTTGCAAAAGAGAGATATTGGCAAGGAAAAGCTGTCTTGTACCTTTGCATTTTTCTCCCAAACGAAGGACACTAGAAAGAAAATTTTAAAGCCTCCTGTTAGGACATCATCTACACGACATAGCCCTGAATTTTCCAATCCGTAGCTCTTTGCAAAAGAGAGATATTGGCAAGGAAAAGCTGTCTTGTACCTTTGCATTTTTCTCCCAAACGAAGGACACTAGAAAGAAAATTTTAAAGCCTCCTGTTAGGCCATCATCTACACGACATAGCCCTGAATTTTCCAATGCGCAGCTCTTGGCAAGGAAAAGCTGTCTTGTACCATTGCATTTTTCTCCCAAACGAAGGACACTAGAAAGAAAATTTTAAAGCCTCCTGTTAGGCCATCATCTACACGACATAGCCCTTAATTTTCCAATGCGTAGCTCGTTGCAAAAGATAGATATTGGCAAGGAAAAGCTGTCTTGTACCTTTGCATTTTTCTCCCAAACGAAGGACACTAGAAAGAAAATTTTAAAGCCTCCTGTTAGGCCATCATCTACACGACATAGCCCTGAATTTTCCAATGCGCAGCTCTTTGCAAAAGAGAGATATTGGCAAGGAAAAGCTGTCTTGTACCATTGCATTTTTCTCCCAAACGAAGGACACTAGAAAGAACATTTTAAAGCCTCCTGTTAGGCCATCATCTACACGACATAGCCCTGAATTTTCCAATGCGCAGCTCTTTGCAAAAGAGAGATATTGGCAAGGAAAAGCTGTCTTGTACCATTGCATTTTTCTCCCAAACGAAGGACACTAGAAAGAACATTTTAAAGCCTCCTGTTAGGCCATCATCTACACGACATAGCCCTGAATTTTCCAATGCGCAGCTCTTTGCAAAAGAGAGATATTGGCAAGGAAAAGCTGTCTTGTACCATTGCATTTTTCTCCCAAACGAAGGGCACTAGAAAGAAAATTTTAAAGCCTCCTGTTAGGCCATCATCTACACGACATAGCCCTGAATTTTCCAATGCGCAGCTCTTTGCAAAAGAGAGATATTGGCAAGGAAAAGCTGTCTTGTACCTTTGCATTTTTCTCCCAAACGAAGGTCACTAGAAAGAAAATTTTAAAGCCTCCTGTTAGGCCATCATCTACACGACATAGCCCTGAATTTTCCAATGCGCAGCTCTTTGCAAAAGAGAGATATTGGCAAGGAAAAGCTGTCTTGTACCTTTGCATTTTTCTCCCAAACGAAGGTCACTAGAAAGAAAATTTTAAAGCCTCCTGTTAGGCCATCATCTACACGACATAGCCCTGAATTTTCCAATGCGCAGCTCTTTGCAAAAGAGAGATATTGGCAAGGAAAAGCTGTCTTGTACCATTGCATTTTTCTCCCAAACGAAGGACACTAGAAAGAACATTTTAAAGCCTCCTGTTAGGCCATCATCTACACGACATAGCCCTGAATTTTCCAATGCGCAGCTCTTTGCAAAAGAGAGATATTGGCAAGGAAAAGCTGTCTTGTACCATTGCATTTTTCTCCCAAACGAAGGACACTAGAAAGAAAATTTTAAAGCCTCCTGTTAGGCCATCATCTACACGACATAGCCCTGAATTTTCCAATGCGCAGCTCTTTGCAAAAGAGAGATATTGGCAAGGAAAAGCTGTCTTGTACCTTTGCATTTTTCTCCCAAACGAAGGACACTAGAAAGAAAATTTTAAAGCCTCCTGTTAGGCCATCATCTACACGACATAACCCTGAATTTTCCAATGCGCAGCTCTTTGCAAAAGAGAGATATTGGCAAGGAAAAGCTGTCTTGTTCCATTGCATTTTTCTCCCAAACGAAGGACACTAGAAAGAACATTTTAAAGCCTCCTGTTAGGCCATCATCTACACGACATAGCCCTGAATTTTCCAATGCGCAGCTCTTTGCAAAAGAGAGATATTGGCAAGGAAAAGCTGTCTTGTACCTTTGCATTTTTCTCCCAAACGAAGGTCACTAGAAAGAAAATTTTAAAGCCTCCTGTTAGGCCATCATCTACACGACATAGCCCTGAATTTTCCAATGCGCAGCTCTTTGCAAAAGAGAGATATTGGCAAGGAAAAGCTGTCTTGTACCTTTGCATTTTTCTACCAAACGAAGGTCACTAGAAAGAAAATTTTAAAGCCTCCTGTTAGGCCATCATCTACACGACATAGCCCTGAATTTTCCAATGCGTAGCTCTTTGCAAAAGAGAGATATTGGCAAGGAAAAGCTGTCTTGTACCTTTGCATTTTTCTCCCAAACGAAGGACACTAGAAAGAAAATTTTAAAGCCTCCTGTTAGGCCATCATCTACACGACATAGCCCTGAATTTTCCAATGCGCAGCTCTTTGCAAAAGAGAGATATTGGCAAGGAAAAGCTGTCTTGTACCATTGCATTTTTCTCCCAAACGAAGGGCACTAGAAAGAAAATTTTAAAGCCTCCTGTTAGGCCATCATCTACACGACATAGCCCTGAATTTTCCAATGCGCAGCTCTTTGCAAAAGAGAGATATTAGCAAGGAAAAGCTGTCTTGTACCATTGCATTTTTCTCCCAAACGAAGGGCACTAGAACGAAAATTTTAAAGCCTCCTGTTAGGCCATCATCTACACGACATAGCCCTGAATTTTCCAATGCGCAGCTCTTTGCAAAAGAGAGATATTGGCAAGGAAAAGCTGTCTTGTACCTTTGCATTTTTCTCCCAAACGAAGGTCACTAGAAAGAAAATTTTAAAGCCTCCTGTTAGGCCATCATCTACACGACATAGCCCTGAATTTTCCAATGCGCAGCTCTTTGCAAAAGAGAGATATTGGCAAGGAAAAGCTGTCTTGTACCATTGCATTTTTCTCCCAAACGAAGGACACTAGAAAGAAAATTTTAAAGCCTCCCTGTTAGGCCATCATCTACACGACATAGCCCTGAATTTTCCAATGCGCAGCTCTTTGCAAAAGAGAGATATTGGCAAGGAAAAGCTGTCTTGTACCTTTGCATTTTTCTCCCAAACGAAGGACACTAGAAAGAAAATTTTAAAGCCTCCTGTTAGGCCATCATCTACACGACATAGCCCTGAATTTTCCAATGCGCAGCTCTTTGCAAAAGAGAGATATTGGCAAGGAAAAGCTGTCTTGTACCATTGCATTTTTCTCCCAAACGAAGGACACTAGAAAGAACATTTTAAAGCCTCCTTTTAGGCCATCATCTACACGACATAGCCCTGAATTTTCCAATGCGCAGCTCTTTGCAAAGAGAGATATTGGCAAGGAAAAGCTGTCTTGTACCATTGCATTTTTCTCCCAAACGAAGGACACTAGAAAGAAAATTTTAAAGCCTCCTGTTAGGCCATCATCTACACGACATAGCCCTGAATTTTCCAATGCGCAGCTCTTTGCAAAAGAGAGATATTGGCAAGGAAAAGCTGTCTTGTACCTTTGCATTTTTCTCCCAAACGAAGGACACTAGAAAGAAAATTTTAAAGCCTCCTGTTAGGCCATCATCTACACGACATAGCCCTGAATTTTCCAATGCGCAGCTCTTTGCAAAAGAGAGATATTGGCAAGGAAAAAGCTGTCTTGTACCATTGCATTTTTCTCCCAAACGAAGGACACTAGAAAGAAAATTTTAAAGCCTCCTTTTAGGCCATCATCTACACGACATAGCCCTGAATTTTCCAATGCGCAGCTCTTTGCAAAAGAGAGATATTGGCAAGGAAAAGCTGTCTTGTACCATTGCATTTTTCTCCCAAACGAAGGACACTAGAAAGAAAATTTTAAAGCCTCCTGTTAGGCCATCATCTACACGACATAGCCCTGAATTTTCCAATGCGCAGCTCTTTGCAAAAGAGAGATATTGGCAAGGAAAAGCTGTCTTGTACCATTGCATTTTTCTCCCAAACGAAGGACACTAGAAAGAACATTTTAAAGCCTCCTGTTAGGCCATCATCTACACGACATAGCCCTGAATTTTCCAATGCGCAGCTCTTTGCAAAAGAGAGATATTGCAAGGAAAAGCTGTCTTGTACCTTTGCATTTTTCTCCCAAACGAAGGACACTAGAAAGAAAATTTTAAAGCCTACTGTTAGGCCATCATCTACACGACATAGCCCTGAATTTTCCAATGCGCAGCTCTTTGCAAAAGAGAGATATTGGCAAGGAAAAGCTGTCTTGTACCTTTGCATTTTTCTCCCAAACGAAGGTCACTAGAAAGAAAATTTTAAAGCCTCCTGTTAGGCCATCATCTACACGACATAGCCCTGAATTTTCCAATGCGCAGCTCTTTGCAAAAGAGAGATATTGGCAAGGAAAAGCTGTCTTGTACCATTGCATTTTTCTCCCAAACGAAGGACACTAGAAATAATATTTTAAAGCCTCCTGTTAGGCATCATCTACACGACATAGCCCTGAATTTTCCAATGCGCAGCTCTTTGCAAAAGAGAGATATTGGCAAGGAAAAGCTGTCTTGTACCTTTGCATTTTTCTACCAAACGAAGGTCACTAGAAAGAAAATTTTAAAGCCTCCTGTTAGGCCATCATCTACACGACATAGCCCTGAATTTTCCAATGCGTAGCTCTTTGCAAAAGAGAGATATTGGCAAGGAAAAGCTGTCTTGTACCTTTGCATTTTTCTCCCAAACGAAGGACACTAGAAAGAAAATTTTAAAGCCTCCTGTTAGGCCATCATCTACACGACATAGCCCTGAATTTTCCAATGCGCAGCTCTTTTGCAAAAGAGAGATATTGGCAAGGAAAAGCTGTCTTGTACCATTGCATTTTTCTCCCAAACGAAGGGCACTAGAAAGAAAATTTTAAAGCCTCCTGTTAGGCCATCATCTACACGACATAGCCCTGAATTTTCCAATGCGCAGCTCTTTGCAAAAGAGAGATATTGGCAAGGAAAAGCTGTCTTGTACCTTTGCATTTTTCTCCCAAACGAAGGTCACTAGAAAGAAAATTTTAAAGCCTCCTGTTAGGCATCATCTACACGACATAGCCCTGAATTTTCCAATGCGCAGCTCTTTGCAAAAGAGAGATATTGGCAAGGAAAAGCTGTCTTGTACCTTTGCATTTTTCTCCCAAACGAAGGTCACTAGAAAGAAAATTTTAAAGCCTCCTGTTAGGCCATCATCTACACGACACAGCCCTGAATTTTCCAATGCGCAGCTCTTTGCAAAAGAGAGATATTGGCAAGGAAAAGCTGTCTTGTACCATTGCATTTTTCTCCCAAACGAAGGACACTAGAAAGAAAATTTTAAAGCCTCCTGTTAGGCCATCATCTACACGACATAGCCCTAAATTTTACAATGCGCAGCTCTTTGCAAAAGAGAGATATTGGCAAGGAAAAGCTGTCTTGTACCTTTGCATTTTTCTCCCAAACGAAGGTCACTAGAAGAAAATTTTAAAGCCTCCTGTTAGGCCATCATCTACACGACATAGCCTGAATTTTCCAATGCGCAGCTCTTTGCAAAAGAGAGATATTGGCAAGGAAAAGCTGTCTTGTACCATTGCATTTTTCTCCCAAACGAAGGGCACTAGAAAGAAAATTTTAAAGCCTCCTGTTAGGCCATCATCTACACGACATAGCCCTGAATTTTCCAATGCGCAGCTCTTTGCAAAAGAGAGATATTGGCAAGGAAAAGCTGTCTTGTACCTTTGCATTTTTCTCCCAAACGAAGGTCACTAGAAAGAAAATTTTAAAGCCTCCTGTTAGGCCATCATCTACACGACATAGCCCTGAATTTTCCAATGCGCAGCTCTTTGCAAAAGAGAGATATTGGCAAGGAAAAGCTGTCTTGTACCATTGCATTTTTCTCCCAAACGAAGGACACTAGAAAGAAAATTTTAAAGCCTCCTGTTAGGCCATCATCTACACGACATAGCCCTGAATTTTCCAATGCGCAGCTCTTTGCAAAAGAGAGATATTGGCAAGGAAAAGCTGTCTTGTACCATTGCATTTTTCTCCCAAACGAAGGACACTAGAAAGAACATTTTAAAGCCTCCTGTTAGGCCATCATCTACACGACATAGCCCTGAATTTTCCAATGCGCAGCTCTTTGCAAAAGAGAGATATTGGCAAGGAAAAGCTGTCTTGTACCTTTGCATTTTTCTCCCAAACGAAGGTCACTAGAAAGAAAATTTTAAAGCCTCCTGTTAGGCCATCATCTACACGACATAGCCCTGAATTTTCCAATGCGCAGCTCTTTGCAAAAGAGAGATATTGGCAAGGAAAAGCTGTCTTGTACCATTGCATTTTTCTCCCAAACGAAGGACACTAGAAAGAAAATTTTAAAGCCTCCTGTTAGGCCATCATCTACACGACATAGCCCTGAATTTTCCAATGCGCAGCTCTTTGCAAAAGAGAGATATTGGCAAGGAAAAGCTGTCTTGTACCATTGCATTTTTCTCCCAAACGAAGGACACTAGAAAGAACATTTTAAAGCCTCCTGTTAGGCCATCATCTACACGACATAGCCCTGAATTTTCCAATGCGCAGCTCTTTGCAAAAGAGAGATATTGGCAAGGAAAAGCTGTCTTGTACCTTTGCATTTTTCTCCCAAACGAAGGACACTAGAAAGAAAATTTTAAAGCCTACTGTTAGGCCATCATCTACACGACATAGCCCTGAATTTTCCAATGCGCAGCTCTTTGCAAAAGAGAGATATTGGCAAGGAAAAGCTGTCTTGTACCTTTGCATTTTTCTCCCAAACGAAGGTCACTAGAAAGAAAATTTTAAAGCCTCCTGTTAGGCCATCATCTACACGACATAGCCCTGAATTTTCCAATGCGCAGCTCTTTGCAAAAGAGAGATATTGGCAAGGAAAAGCTGTCTTGTACCATTGCATTTTTCTCCCAAACGAAGGACACTAGAAAGAATATTTTAAAGCCTCCTGTTAGGCCATCATCTACACGACATAGCCCTGAATTTTCCAATGCGCAGCTCTTTGCAAAAGAGAGATATTGGCAAGGAAAAGCTGTCTTGTACCTTTGCATTTTTCTACCAAACGAAGGTCACTAGAAAGAAAATTTTAAAGCCTCCTGTTAGGCCATCATCTACACGACATAGCCCTGAATTTTCCAACGCGTAGCTCTTTGCAAAAGAGAGATATTGGCAAGGAAAAGCTGTCTTGTACCTTTGCATTTTTCTCCCAAACGAAGGACACTAGAAAGAAAATTTTAAAGCCTCCTGTTAGGCCATCATCTACACGACATAGCCCTGAATTTTCCAATGCGCAGCTCTTTGCAAAAGAGAGATATTGGCAAGGAAAAGCTGTCTTGTACCATTGCATTTTTCTCCCAAACGAAGGGCACTAGAAAGAAAATTTTAAAGCCTCCTGTTAGGCCATCATCTACACGACATAGCCCTGAATTTTCCAATGCGCAGCTCTTTGCAAAAGAGAGATATTGGCAAGGAAAAGCTGTCTTGTACCTTTGCATTTTTCTCCCAAACGAAGGTCACTAGAAAGAAAATTTTAAAGCCTCCTGTTAGGCCATCATCTACACGACATAGCCCTGAATTTTCCAATGCGCAGCTCTTTGCAAAAGAGAGATATTGGCAAGGAAATGCTGTCTTGTACCTTTGCATTTTTCTCCCAAACGAAGGTCACTAGAAAGAAAATTTTAAAGCCTCCTGTTAGGCCATCATCTACACGACATAGCCCTGAATTTTCCAATGCGCAGCTCTTTGCAAAAGAGAAATATTGGCAAGGAAAAGCTGTCTTGTACCATTGCATTTTTCTCCCAAACGAAGGACACTAGAAAGAAAATTTTAAAGCCTCCTGTTAGGCCATCATCTACACGACATAGCCCTAAATTTTCCAATGCGCAGCTCTTTGCAAAAGAGAGATATTGGCAAGGAAAAGCTGTCTTGTACCTTTGCATTTTTCTCCCAAACGAAGGTCACTAGAAAGAAAATTTTAAAGCCTCCTGTTAGGCCATCATCTACACGACATAGCCCTGAATTTTCCAATGCGCAGCTCTTTGCAAAAGAGAGATATTGGCAAGGAAAAGCTGTCTTGTACCATTGCATTTTTCTCCAAACGAAGGACACTAGAAAGAACATTTTAAAGCCTCCTGTTAGGCCATCATCTACACGACATAGCCCTGAATTTTCCAATGCGCAGCTCTTTGCAAAAGAGAGATATTGGCAAGGAAAAGCTGTCTTGTACCATTGCATTTTTCTCCCAAACGAAGGGCACTAGAAAGAAAATTTTAAAGCCTCCTGTTAGGCCATCATCTACACGACATAGCCCTGAATTTTCCAATGCGCAGCTCTTTGCAAAAGAGAGATATTGGCAAGGAAAAGCTGTCTTGTACCTTTGCATTTTTCTCCCAAACGAAGGTCACTAGAAAGAAAATTTTAAAGCCTCCTGTTAGGCCATCATCTACACGACATTGCCCTGAATTTTCCAATGCGCAGCTCTTTGCAAAGAGAGATATTGGCAAGGAAAAGCTGTCTTGTACCTTTGCATTTTTCTCCCAAACGAAGGTCACTAGAAAGAAAATTTTAAAGCCTCCTGTTAGGCCATCATCTACACGACAATAGCCCTGAATTTTCCAATGCGCAGCTCTTTGCAAAAGAGAGATATTGGCAAGGAAAAGCTGTCTTGTACCATTGCATTTTTCTCCCAAACGAAGGACACTAGAAAGAAAATTTTAAAGCCTCCTGTTAGGCCATCATCTACACGACATAGCCCTAAATTTTCCAATGCGCAGCTCTTTGCAAAAGAGAGATATTGGCAAGGAAAGCTGTCTTGTACCTTTGCATTTTTCTCCCAAACGAAGGTCACTAGAAAGAAAATTTTAAAGCCTCCTGTTAGGCCATCATCTACACGACATAGCCCTGAATTTTCCAATGCGCAGCTCTTTGCAAAAGAGAGATATTGGCAAGGAAAAGCTGTCTTGTACCATTGCATTTTTCTCCCAAACGAAGGGCACTAGAAAGAAAATTTTAAAGCCTCCTGTTAGGCCATCATCTACACGACATAGCCCTGAAATTTCCAATGCGCAGCTCTTTGCAAAAGAGAGATATTGGCAAGGAAAAGCTGTCTTGTACCTTTGCATTTTTCTCCCAAACGAAGGTCACTAGAAAGAAAATTTTAAAGCCTCCTGTTAGGCCATCATCTACACGACATAGCCCTGAATTTTCCAATGCGCAGCTCTTTGCAAAAGAGAGATATTGGCAAGGAAAAGCTGTCTTGTACCATTGCATTTTTCTCCCAAACGAAGGACACTAGAAAGAAAATTTTAAAGCCTCCTGTTAGGCCATCATCTACACGACATAGCCCTGAATTTTCCAATGCGCAGCTCTTTGCAAAAGAGAGATATTGGCAAGGAAAAGCTGTCTTGTACCATTGCATTTTTCTCCCAAACGAAGGACACTAGAAAGAAAATTTTAAAGCCTCCTGTTAGGCCATCATCTACACGACATAGCCCTGAATTTTCCAATGCGCAGCTCTTTGCAAAAGAGAGATATTGGCAAGGAAAAGCTGTCTTGTACCATTGCATTTTTTCCCAAACGAAGGACACTAGAAAGAACATTTTAAAGCCTCCTGTTAGGCCATCATCTACACGACATAGCCCTGAATTTTCCAATGCGCAGCTCTTTGCAAAAGAGAGATATTGGCAAGGAAAAGCTGTCTTGTACCTTTGCATTTTTCTCCCAAACGAAGGACACTAGAAAGAAAATTTTAAAGCCTACTGTTAGGCCATCATCTACACGACATAGCCCTGAATTTTCCAATGCGCAGCTCTTTGCAAAAGAGAGATATTGGCAAGGAAAAGCTGTCTTGTACCTTTGCATTTTTCTCCCAAACGAAGGTCACTAGAAAGAAAATTTTAAAGCCTCCTGTTAGGCCATCATCTACACGACATAGCCCTGAATTTTCCAATGCGCAGCTCTTTGCAAAAGAGAGATATTGGCAAGGAAAAGCTGTCTTGTACCATTGCATTTTTCTCCCAAACGAAGGACACTAGAAAGAATATTTTAAAGCCTCCTGTTAGGCCATCATCTACACGACATAGCCCTGAATTTTCCAATGCGCAGCTCTTTGCAAAAGAGAGATATTGGCAAGGAAAAGCTGTCTTGTACCTTTGCATTTTTCTACCAAACGAAGGTCACTAGAAAGAAAATTTTAAAGCCTCCTGTTAGGCCATCATCTACACGACATAGCCCTGAATTTTCCAATGCGCAGCTCTTTGCAAAAGAGAGATATTGGCAAGGAAAAGCTGTCTTGTACCTTTGCATTTTTCTCCCAAACGAAGGTCACTAGAAAGAAAATTTTAAAGCCTCCTGTTAGGCCATCATCTACACGACATAGCCCTGAATTTTCCAATGCGCAGCTCTTTGCAAAAGAGAGATATTGGCAAGGAAAAGCTGTCTTGTACCTTTGCATTTTTCTCCCAAACGAAGGTCACTAGAAAGAAAATTTTAAAGCCTCCTGTTAGGCCATCATCTACACGACATAGCCCTGAATTTTCCAATGCGCAGCTCTTTGCAAAAGAGAGATATTGGCAAGGAAAAGCTGTCTTGTACCTTTGCATTTTTCTCCCAAACGAAGGTCACTAGAAAGAAAATTTTAAAGCCTCCTGTTAGGCCATCATCTACACGACATAGCCCTGAATTTTCCAATGCGCAGCTCTTTGCAAAAGAGAGATATTGGCAAGGAAAAGCTGTCTTGTACCTTTGCATTTTTCTCCCAAACGAAGGTCACTAGAAAGAAAATTTTAAAGCCTCCTGTTAGGCCATCATCTACACGACATAGCCCTGAATTTTCCAATGCGCAGCTCTTTGCAAAAGAGAAATATTGGCAAGGAAAAGCTGTCTTGTACCATTGCATTTTTCTCCCAAACGAAGGACACTAGAAAGAAAATTTTAAAGCCTCCTGTTAGGCCATCATCTACACGACATAGCCCTAAATTTTCCAATGCGCAGCTCTTTGCAAAAGAGAGATATTGGCAAGGAAAAGCTGTCTTGTACCTTTGCATTTTTCTCCCAAACGAAGGTCACTAGAAAGAAAATTTTAAAGCCTCCTGTTAGGCCATCATCTACACGACATAGCCCTGAATTTTCCAATGCGCAGCTCTTTGCAAAAGAGAGATATTGGCAAGGAAAAGCTGTCTTGTACCATTGCGTTTTTCTCCCAAACGATGGACACTAGAAAGAAAATTTTAAAGCCTCCTGTTAGGCCATCATCTACACGACATAGCCCTGAATTTTCCAATGCGCAGCTCTTTGCAAAAGAGAGATATTGGCAAGGAAAAGCTGTCTTGTACCATTGCATTTTTCTCCCAAACGAAGGACACTAGAAAGAACATTTTAAAGCCTCCTGTTAGGCCATCATCTACACGACATAGCCCTGAATTTTCCAATGCGCAGCTCTTTGCAAAAGAGAGATATTGGCAAGGAAAAGCTGTCTTGTACCATTGCATTTTTCTCCCAAACGAAGGGCACTAGAAAGAAAATTTTAAAGCCTCCTGTTAGGCCATCATCTACACGACATAGCCCTGAATTTTCCAATGCGCAGCTCTTTGCAAAAGAGAGATATTGGCAAGGAAAAGCTGTCTTGTACCTTTGCATTTTTCTCCCAAACGAAGGTCACTAGAAAGAAAATTTTAAAGCCTCCTGTTAGGCCATCATCTACACGACATAGCCCTGAATTTTCCAATGCGCAGCTCTTTGCAAAAGAGAGATATTGGCAAGGAAAAGCTGTCTTGTACCTTTGCATTTTTCTCCCAAACGAAGGTCACTAGAAAGAAAATTTTAAAGCCTCCTGTTAGGCCATCATCTACACGACATAGCCCTGAATTTTCCAATGCGCAGCTCTTTGCAAAAGAGAGATATTGGCAAGGAAAAGCTGTCTTGTACCATTGCATTTTTCTACCAAACGAAGGACACTAGAAAGAAAATTTTAAAGCCTCCTGTTAGGCCATCATCTACACGACATAGCCCTAAATTTCCAATGCGCAGCTCTTTGCAAAAGAGAGATATTGGCAAGGAAAAGCTGTCTTGTACCTTTGCATTTTTCTCCCAAACGAAGGTCACTAGAAAGAAAATTTTAAAGCCTCCTGTTAGGCCATCATCTACACGACATAGCCCTGAATTTTCCAATGCGCAGCTCTTTGCAAAAGAGAGATATTGGCAAGGAAAAGCTGTCTTGTACCATTGCATTTTTCTCCCAAACGAAGGGCACTAGAAAGAAAATTTTAAGCCTCCTGTTAGGCCATCATCTACACGACATAGCCCTGAATTTTCCAATGCGCAGCTCTTTGCAAAAGAGAGATATTGGCAAGGAAAAGCTGTCTTGTACCTTTGCATTTTTCTCCCAAACGAAGGTCACTAGAAAGAAAATTTTAAAGCCTCCTGTTAGGCCATCATCTACACGACATAGCCCTGAATTTTCCAATGCGCAGCTCTTTGCAAAAGAGAGATATTGGCAAGGAAAAGCTGTCTTGTACCATTGCATTTTTTCTCCCAAACGAAGGACACTAGAAAGAAAATTTTAAAGCCTCCTGTTAGGCCATCATCTACACGACATAGCCCTGAATTTTCCAATGCGCAGCTCTTCGCAAAAGAGAGATATTGGCAAGGAAAAGCTGTCTTGTACCATTGCATTTTTCTCCCAAACGAAGGGACACTAGAAAGAACATTTTAAAGCCTCCTGTTAGGCCATCATCTACACGACATAGCCCTGAATTTTCCAATGCGCAGCTCTTTGCAAAAGAGAGATATTGGCAAGGAAAAGCTGTCTTGTACCTTTGCATTTTTCTCCCAAACGAAGGTCACTAGAAAGAAAATTTTAAAGCCTCCTGTTAGGCCATCATCTACACGACATAGCCCTGAATTTTCCAATGCGCAGCTCTTTGCAAAAGAGAGATATTGGCAAGGAAAAGCTGTCTTGTACCATTGCATTTTTCTCCCAAACGAAGGACACTAGAAAGAAAATTTTAAAGCCTCCTGTTAGGCCATCATCTACACGACATAGCCCTGAATTTTCCAATGCGCAGCTCTTTGCAAAAGAGAGATATTGGCAAGGAAAAGCTGTCTTGTACATTGCATTTTTCTCCCAAACGAAGGACACTAGAAAGAACATTTTAAAGCCTCCTGTTAGGCCATCATCTACACGACATAGCCCTGAATTTTCCAATGCGCAGCTCTTTGCAAAAGAGAGATATTGGCAAGGAAAAGCTGTCTTGTACCTTTGCATTTTCTCCCAAACGAAGGTCACTAGAAAGAAAATTTTAAAGCCTCCTGTTAGGCCATCATCTACACGACATAGCCCTGAATTTTCCAATGCGCAGCTCTTTGCAAAAGAGAGATATTGGCAAGGAAAAGCTGTCTTGTACCATTGCATTTTTCTCCCAAACGAAGGGCACTAGAAAGAAAATTTTAAAGCCTCCTGTTAGGCCATCATCTACACGACATAGCCCTGAATTTTCCAATGCGCAGCTCTTTGCAAAAGAGAGATATTGGCAAGGAAAAGCTGTCTTGTACCTTTGCATTTTTCTCCCAAACGAAGGTCACTAGAAAGAAAATTTTAAAGCCTCCTGTTAGGCCATCATCTACACGACATAGCCCTGAATTTTCCAATGCGCAGCTCTTTGCAAAAGAGAGATATTGGCAAGGAAAAGCTGTCTTGTACCATTGCATTTTTCTCCCAAACGAAGGACACTAGAAAGAAAATTTTAAAGCCTCCTGTTAGGCCATCATCTACACGACATTGCCCTGAATTTTCCAATGCGCAGCTCTTTGCAAAAGAGAGATATTGGCAAGGAAAAGCTGTCTTGTACCTTTGCATTTTTCTCCGCAAACGAAGGTCACTAGAAAGAAAATTTTAAAGCCTCCTGTTAGGCCATCATCTACACGACATAGCCCTGAATTTTCCAATGCGCAGCTCTTTGCAAAAGAGAGATATTGGCAAGGAAAAGCTGTCTTGTACCATTGCATTTTTCTCCCAAACGAAGGACACTAGAAAGAAAATTTTAAAGCCTCCTGTTAGGCCATCATCTACACGACATAGCCCTAAATTTTCCAATGCGCAGCTCTTTGCAAAAGAGAGATATTGGCAAGGAAAAGCTGTCTTTTACCTTTGCATTTTTCTCCCAAACGAAGGTCACTAGAAAGAAAATTTTAAAGCCTCCTGTTAGGCCATCATCTACACGACATAGCCCTGAATTTTCCAATGCGCAGCTCTTTGCAAAAGAGAGATATTGGCAAGGAAAAGCTGTCTTGTACCATTGCATTTTTCTCCCAAACGAAGGGCACTAGAAAGAAAATTTTAAAGCCTCCTGTTAGGCCATCATCTACACGACATAGCCCTGAATTTTCCAATGCGCAGCTCTTTGCAAAAGAGAGATATTGGCAAGGAAAAGCTGTCTTGTACCTTTGCATTTTCTCCCAAACGAAGGTCACTAGAAAGAAAATTTTAAAGCCTCCTGTTAGGCCATCATCTACACGACATAGCCCTGAATTTTCCAATGCGCAGCTCTTTGCAAAAGAGAGATATTGGCAAGGAAAAGCTGTCTTGTACCATTGCATTTTTCTCCCAAACGAAGGACACTAGAAAGAAAATTTTAAAGCCTCCTGTTAGGCCATCATCTACACGACATAGCCCTGAATTTTCCAATGCGCAGCTCTTTGCAAAAGAGAGATATTGGCAAGGAAAAGCTGTCTTGTACCATTGCATTTTCTCCCAAACGAAGGACACTAGAAAGAACATTTAAAGCCTCCTGTTAGGCCATCATCTACACGACATAGCCCTGAATTTTCCAATGCGCAGCTCTTTGCAAAAGAGAGATATTGGCAAGGAAAAGCTGTCTTGTACCTTTGCATTTTTCTCCCAAACGAAGGTCACTAGAAAGAAAATTTTAAAGCCTCCTGTTAGGCCATCATCTACACGACATAGCCCTGAATTTTCCAATGCGCAGCTCTTTGCAAAAGAGAGATATTGGCAAGGAAAAGCTGTCTTGTACCATTGCATTTTTCTCCCAACGAAGGACACTAGAAAGAAAATTTAAAGCCTCCTGTTAGGCCATCATCTACACGACATAGCCCTGAATTTTCCAATGCGCAGCTCTTTGCAAAAGAGAGATATTGGCAAGGAAAAGCTGTCTTGTACCATTGCATTTTTCTCCCAAACGAAGGACACTAGAAAGAACATTTTAAAGCCTCCTGTTAGGCCATCATCTACACGACATAGCCCTGAATTTTCCAATGCGCAGCTCTTTGCAAAAGAGAGATATTGGCAAGGAAAAGCTGTCTTGTACCTTTGCATTTTTCTCCCAAACGAAGGACACTAGAAAGAAAATTTTAAAGCCTACTGTTAGGCCATCATCTACACGACATAGCCCTGAATTTTCCAATGCGCAGCTCTTTGCAAAAGAGAGATATTGGCAAGGAAAAGCTGTCTTGTACCTTTGCATTTTTCTCCCAAACGAAGGTCACTAGAAAGAAAATTTTAAAGCCTCCTGTTAGGCCATCATCTACACGACATAGCCCTGAATTTTCCAATGCGCAGCTCTTTGCAAAAGAGAGATATTGGCAAGGAAAAGCTGTCTTGTACCATTGCATTTTTCTCCCAAACGAAGGACACTAGAAAGAATATTTTAAAGCCTCCTGTTAGGCCATCATCTACACGACATAGCCCTGAATTTTCCAATGCGCAGCTCTTTGCAAAAGAGAGATATTGGCAAGAAAAGCTGTCTTGTACCTTTGCATTTTTCTACCAAACGAAGGTCACTAGAAAGAAAATTTTAAAGCCTCCTGTTAGGCCATCATCTACACGACATAGCCCTGAATTTTCCAATGCGTAGCTCTTTGCAAAAGAGAGATATTGGCAAGGAAAAGCTGTCTTGTACTTTGCATTTTTCTCCCAAACGAAGGACACTAGAAAGAAAATTTTAAAGCCTCCTGTTAGGCCATCATCTACACGACATAGCCCTGAATTTTCCAATGCGCAGCTCTTTGCAAAAGAGAGATATTGGCAAGGAAAAGCTGTCTTGTACCATTGCATTTTTCTCCCAAACGAAGGCACTAGAAAGAAAATTTTTAAAGCCTCCTGTTAGGCCATCATCTACACGACATAGCCCTGAATTTTCCAATGCGCAGCTCTTTGCAAAAGAGAGATATTGGCAAGGAAAAGCTGTCTTGTACCTTTGCATTTTTCTCCCAAACGAAGGTCACTAGAAAGAAAATTTTAAAGCCTCCTGTTAGGCCATCATCTACACGACAAAGCCCTGAATTTCCAATGCGCAGCTCTTTGCAAAAGAGAGATATTGGCAAGGAAAAGCTGTCTTGTACCTTTGCATTTTTCTCCCAAACGAAGGTCACTAGAAAGAAAATTTTAAAGCCTCCTGTTAGGCCATCATCTACACGACATAGCCCTGAATTTTCCAATGCGCAGCTCTTTGCAAAAGAGAAATATTGGCAAGGAAAAGCTGTCTTGTACCATTGCATTTTTCTCCCAAACGAAGGACACTAGAAAGAAAATTTTAAAGCCTCCTGTTAGGCCATCATCTACACGACATAGCCCTAAATTTTCCAATGCGCAGCTCTTTGCAAAAGAGAGATATTGGCAAGGAAAAGCTGTCTTGTACCTTTGCATTTTTCTCCCAAACGAAGGTCACTAGAAAGAAAATTTTAAAGCCTCCTGTTAGGCCATCATCTACACGACATAGCCCTGAATTTTCCAATGCGCAGCTCTTTGCAAAAGAGAGATATTGGCAAGGAAAAGCTGTCTTGTACCATTGCGTTTTTCTCCCAAACGATGGACACTAGAAAGAAAATTTTAAAGCCTCCTGTTAGGCCATCATCTACACGACATAGCCCTGAATTTTCCAATGCGCAGCTCTTTGCAAAAGAGAGATATTGGCAAGAAAAGCTGTCTTGTACCATTGCATTTTTCTCCCAAACGAAGGACACTAGAAAGAACATTTTAAAGCCTCCTGTTAGGCCATCATCTACACGACATAGCCCTGAATTTTCCAATGCGCAGCTCTTTGCAAAAGAGAGATATTGGCAAGGAAAAGCTGTCTTGTACCATTGCATTTTTCTCCCAAACGAAGGGCACTAGAAAGAAAATTTTAAAGCCTCCTGTTAGGCCATCATCTACACGACATAGCCCTGAATTTTCCAATGCGCAGCTCTTTGCAAAAGAGAGATATTGGCAAGGAAAAGCTGTCTTGTACCTTTGCATTTTTCTCCCAAACGAAGGTCACTAGAAAGAAAATTTTAAAGCCTCCTGTTAGGCCATCATCTACACGACATAGCCCTGAATTTTCCAATGCGCAGCTCTTTGCAAAGAGAGATATTGGCAAGGAAAAGCTGTCTTGTACCTTTGCATTTTTCTCCCAAACGAAGGTCACTAGAAAGAAAATTTTAAAGCCTCCTGTTAGGCCATCATCTACACGACAT
The DNA here is from genome assembly GCF_028390025.1 of Pseudophryne corroboree. Classification (NCBI taxonomy): domain Eukaryota; kingdom Metazoa; phylum Chordata; class Amphibia; order Anura; family Myobatrachidae; genus Pseudophryne; species Pseudophryne corroboree. The sequence continues at coordinate 50,991 of NW_026969159.1, forward strand.
AGCCCTGAATTTTCCAATGCGCAGCTCTTTGCAAAAGAGAGATATTGGCAAGGAAAAGCTGTCTTGTACCATTGCATTTTTCTACCAAACGAAGGACACTAGAAGAAAATTTTAAAGCCTCCTGTTAGGCCATCATCTACACGACATAGCCCTAAATTTTCCAATGCGCAGCTCTTTGCAAAAGAGAGATATTGGCAAGGAAAAGCTGTCTTGTACCTTTGCATTTTTCTCCCAAACGAAGGTCACTAGAAAGAAAATTTTAAGCCTCCTGTTAGGCCATCATCTACACGACATAGCCCTGAATTTTCCAATGCGCAGCTCTTTGCAAAAGAGAGATATTGGCAAGGAAAAGCTGTCTTGTACCATTGCATTTTTCTCCCAAACGAAGGGCACTAGAAAGAAAATTTTAAAGCCTCCTGTTAGGCCATCATCTACACGACATAGCCCTGAATTTTCCAATGCGCAGCTCTTTGCAAAAGAGAGATATTGGCAAGGAAAAGCTGTCTTGTACCATTGCATTTTTCTCCCAAACGAAGGACACTAGAAAGAACATTTTAAAGCCTCCTGTTAGGCCATCATCTACACGACATAGCCCTGAATTTTCCAATGCGCAGCTCTTTGCAAAAGAGAGATATTGGCAAGGAAAAGCTGTCTTGTACCTTTGCATTTTTCTCCCAAACGAAGGACACTAGAAAGAAAATTTTAAAGCCTACTGTTAGGCCATCATCTACACGACATAGCCCTGAATTTTCCAATGCGCAGCTCTTTGCAAAAGAGAGATATTGGCAAGGAAAAGCTGTCTTGTACCTTTGCATTTTTCTCCCAAACGAAGGTCACTAGAAAGAAAATTTTAAAGCCTCCTGTTAGGCCATCATCTACACGACATAGCCCTGAATTTTCCAATGCGCAGCTCTTTGCAAAAGAGAGATATTGGCAAGGAAAAGCTGTCTTGTACCATTGCATTTTTCTCCCAAACGAAGGACACTAGAAAGAATATTTTAAAGCCTCCTGTTAGGCCATCATCTACACGACATAGCCCTGAATTTTCCAATGCGCAGCTCTTTGCAAAAGAGAGATATTGGCAAGGAAAAGCTGTCTTGTACCTTTGCATTTTTCTACCAAACGAAGGTCACTAGAAAGAAAATTTTAAAGCCTCCTGTTAGGCCATCATCTACACGACATAGCCCTGAATTTTCCAATGCGTAGCTCTTTGCAAAAGAGAGATATTGGCAAGGAAAAGCTGTCTTGTACCTTTGCATTTTTCTCCAAACGAAGGTCACTAGAAAGAAAATTTTAAGCCTCCTGTTAGGCCATCATCTACACGACATAGCCCTGAATTTTCCAATGCGCAGCTCTTGCAAAAGAGAGATATTGGCAAGGAAAAGCTGTCTTGTACCATTGCATTTTTCTCCCAAACGAAGGGCACTAGAAAGAAAATTTTAAAGCTCCTGTTAGGCCATCATCTACACGACATAGCCCTGAATTTTCCAATGCGCAGCTCTTTGCAAAAGAGAGATATTGGCAAGGAAAAGCTGTCTTGTACCTTTGCATTTTTCTCCCAAACGAAGGTCACTAGAAAGAAAATTTTAAAGCCTCCTGTTAGGCCATCATCTACACGACATAGCCCTGAATTTTCCAATGCGCAGCTCTTTGCAAAAGAGAGATATTGGCAAGGAAAAGCTGTCTTGTACCTTTGCATTTTTCTCCCAAACGAAGGTCACTAGAAGAAAATTTTAAGCCTCCTGTTAGGCCCATCATCTACACGACATAGCCCTGAATTTTCCAATGCGCAGCTCTTGCAAA
>NW_026969160.1:0-52760 GCF_028390025.1 Pseudophryne corroboree
CCTTCCTCTACCTGCAAAGAAAGGGGAATCTTAACTTCTTGCATATCTATTGGGCCGAAATGACTGCGTCAGATAATGATGCGTCTTCATCCGTTGAGAGGGAACATAGGGCAAGAAGGATGACTTACCTGCGGGAGCTGCCGAGATCAAATTAACTAGGCCGTCGCCAAACAAGGCTTCACCTTCATAGGGAAGAGACTCCCTTTCTTCTTGGAGTCAGCATCAGCATTCCCTTGGTGAATCCACAATGCCCTCCTATCCGAGACTGCCATGAAATTGGCCCGTGAGCACTTGTGCCCGGTGTAGGATTTTTAAATATGTGTAGTTTACTGTATGCAAGGGTTTAAAACCTTTTAGGAACTGAGCTCTAAGGTGTATTACATGTAGTTTAAAAAAAACAAAAAAGGTTTATTTTATGGCAGTAGTTTCCAAACTGGGGTTCTTGCACTGGTAGCATAGTTTGGTGGTCCAGGACCAATTAAAATTATTTATACTTTATTAAATTGGCAAAACCATTCCCTCACAACATAACTGAACCTGAGGATGACATGCTATAAACACAATTTACTTAATTTTATATTTTTTTCTGAATTTCTCAATAAAAAAAACTTTGGCCTAGGGGTGCCGTGAAACAAATTTTGATACTCTAGGGCAGGGGTGTCAAACCCATGGGCCGCATGCCGCCCCCAATGCATCCTTTTGTGGCCCACAGGCCGGGGTCCGGCAGGGGTCCGACAGGGGTCCTTTTGTGGCCCGATCACCTTGCTTAGAGCGAGGGCAGGAGAGTGCAGCCAGAGTCTTTGCTTTCTATGTGCGGCACCATCTTCCCTAAGAGATCACCGGGAAGATAGTGCCCCTTCCACTGGCTACAGCACAGGTATACTGGGGTGGGGTAGCAAACTGGGGGCCCCAATGGGCCCCTCCAGCAGTCCCTCTACCAAAACACGTCTTTTGGTGGTTTTGCGGTGTTGTTATAACTACATGGTGACGATACTGTAGCACAGAGATTTTCAACCATTTACAACTCACGTCACACAGAACAAGATTTAAATATTGACAAGGCACACTGAAATATAATGGTGATGCATGGTGCAGTATCGTGTCCTAGGATGTCATGTCGCAGCTTCTCCATAGGTAACGCCTGAACAGGCCCGGTGACAGGGGGGACAAAGGGGACACTTGTTCATGGCTCCAAGTATTAAGAACAGAAATAATGGGGCCACAGTGCCAATATTGCTTTTTAAAGTGTATCCACCAACTGCTCAATTTAAGCAGGAAAACAATTAACAGGCCAACTAAACCCTCCCCCCTCCTTTTACCCCATCACTTTGTCCAGTCCCTGTGGTCCATACTGTATTGCCATTATTATGCATGTTGCTGTGCTGGCCCTTTTCTGAATGTCCCTGCCACCGCCACCGAAGAGCTGGATAGCCCAGTATGAAAACCACCTGCCAGCCTCACTGACGGTCCGAGTCAAAGGCTCCATTTTTTTTTAAAGATCCCTCTGCCAAGTTTAGGGGGGGTTGAGGGGGCCCCTTATATTAAGGCTGAATCGAACAAACGGAATTCTCCCATAGGGAGCCGTACACACTAACTGATTGCGCCACAGAGACACTTTGCAAAAGTACATACTGACAAATGCTAATAAGCATTCATCTAAAACGTTTCCTAGAAAAACTAAAAAAAGTCAATAATCTGGAGAGTTTTTGTAAGATGTTTCTTCTATCAACCAACGAAGAAACACATTGGTACTTTCCCATGATGAGTGAGTGCTTCAGGATCTCTTGCACTTACATGTGCAGCAGAGTACAGCAATGGAAGCATGCTGGGCCCATAACCCAGAGGTAGGCAGATTGAAACTATCCTCTGCTATATGCATTTTTTTGTTTGTTAATTAAAGTAATCCAAAACTGGGATTGATATTTTGTCTCTTTTATTTTTACTTAAAGTACAATAACTTTTACCATTTTAATTTGTTTTAATAGTATATTGACAGTATTGTTTTCTTTCAAAAATCCACTTCATTTTCTTTACCCTATTATTAAAATGGTAATTGACAAAAACAAACTACATTGTCACCAGAAGAGCAATACAAAATGTACAAGTGATATATTAAAATCATCTTTCCAACTTGAATTTCAATGATGCATTGGGGCAACGATTTTGTGAGAAACATCTTCACCCTTAAATAAAGATTTTCTTAATTCCTTACCTGTGTGCTAATTAGATATCACCTTGTTTTCACATTAAACAGACTTCCACATGAGAAAGCAGCAAGGATGCAGTGGCGTTAATGTTTCCTGGTGTCAACCTGTATTATTTCAGTAGACATTGAAATGAGGATGCATCTTGCTGCCTTTCCAATGAAGCAAGTTTAATTTAGTAATAGGTGAAAAACCATCCTTACAAAGGGGTTAATCAGAGACTTGGCTTTGTGGACACTTTTCAGAGAACAAATTTGTTAGCATAAAAATAAAGCCAGAAAATAAAGAGCTGTTTAATCACTCAATTGGATTTTTCTGCCAGCATATTTTTTTTCTCTGCAACCCACTGCTAAATTGTGCTTCCTAGCTGTTTTTATAAAATCACTGAATCAAATCTAACTCTGATTACATCAGAGAAGGCCAGGTACCCTACACCATAACAGGGGGTTTGAAATTTTGACTTGTCTACTTAAAGATCACCAAAATCTGATAAGGTCAATTAGGTCCCTGGGTGGGATTGAACCACTAACCTTTTGGTTAATAGCCGTACATACTAACTGATTGTGCCACAGAGACACTTTGCAAAAGTCCATACTGACAAAGGCTAATAAGCATTCATCTAAAACGTTTCCTAGAAAAACTTTAAAACAGGGCTGGCCAAACCGGTCCTCGAGATCTTCCAACAGTTCATGTTTTCCAGGCCTCCTGGAGATCTGTAGAATGGTCAGTTAGGAATGAATGCAGCACATCTTAATTAGTAATGACTACACCTGTGCACCAGCTAGGTAGTCTAGAAAATGTGAACTGTTAGTAGATCTCGAGGACTGGTTTGGCCAGCCCTGCTTTAAAAAGTCAATAATCTGGAGAGTTTTTGTAAGATGTTTCTTCCATCAACCAACGAAGAAACACATTGGTACTTTCCCATGATGAGTGAGTGCTTCAGGATCTCTTGAACTTACATGTGCAGCAGAGTACTGCAATGGAAGCATGCTGGGCCCATAACCCAGAGGTAGGCAGATTGAAACTATCCTCTGCTATATGCATTTTTTTTTTGTTAATTAAAGTAATCCAAAACTGGGATTGATATTTTGTCTCTTTTATTTTTACTTAAAGTACAATAACTTTTACCATTTTAATTTGTTTTAATAGTATATTGACAGTATTGTTTTCTTTCAAAAATCCACTTCATTTTCTTTACCCTATTATTAAAATGGTAATTGACAAAAACAAACTACATTGTCACCAGAAGAGCAATACAAAATGTACAAGTGATATATTAAAATCATCTTTCCAGCTTGAATTTCAATGATGCATTGGGGCAACGATTTTGTGAGAAACATCTTCACCCTTAAATAAAGATTTTCTTAATTCCTTACCTGTGTGCTAATTAGATATCACCTTGTTTTCACATTAAACAGACTTCCACATGAGAAAGCAGCAAGGATGCAGTGGCGTTAATGTTTCCTGGTGTCAACCTGTATTATTTCAGTAGACATTGAAATGAGGATGCATCTTGCTGCCTTTCCAATGAAGCAAGTTTAATTTAGTAATAGGTGAAAAACCATCCCTACAAAGGTGTTAATCAGAGACTTGGCTTTGTGGACACTTTTCAGAGAACAAATTTGTTAGCATAAAAATAAAGCCAGAAAATGAAGAGCTGTTTAATCACGCAATTTGATTTTTTTGCCAGCATATTTCTTTTTCTCTGCAACCCACTGCTAAATTGTGCTTCCTAGATGTTTTTATAAAATCACTGAATCAAATCTAACTCTGATTACATCAGAGAAGGCCAGGTACCCTACACCATAACAGGGGGTATGAAATTTGACTTGTCTACTTAAAGATCACCAAAATCTGATAACAAGGTCAATTAGGTCCCTGGGTGGGATTGAACCTCAACGCAACATCAGCAGGGGGCCCTGGCCTCATCACCATCCCAGGTCTTTCTCATGTATGTATCATGTATGTGTGTGTGATATATGTATGAATCATATATGTTTGTGATATATATATATATATATATATATATATTTCATAGACAAAAAACCTTACGGTTTCACATGTCCCATTAAGGCTTCTTAGACATGATCGAAATTTCAGAAGCCTGTTGTAACTCTTCCACTCAAACTCCAAAAAGCAATGAAATTCCGATCATTAAGGCTGACGCCTTAATGGACGTGTTCCTTGCGCAATACAGATATGGTATGCCATCACAGCCTGTGGGTAAGTGCAGATTCAGCACTCTCACAGAGTGAGATTGCTGTCACTCACACAATGGTGGAGCTGCTAATTCACAGATTTGTGTGCTCATTGGAATACACACATGCAGTCTATGCAACTGAAGGTCTGAGCAGTTTTGTGGTGCTCCCATCCCACACAGTGCCCACAACCATCCCATTCAGTCAACACAACAAAGCCACCTTGTTACAACATCCTTCTAACTCCATACATCCATCTCACTTAGTATACACATTTAGCTCCCTCAAACATCTTGGTTAATTGCTAAACTATAATACCCCATCTACGGTCTATGCATCTACACTTACTTCCCCTATACACCCCCATGCTGCCCGGTCTTCCCCAATCCCTACTGCTGTGTTCTCCCATCTGTGCTAGTCTGTACTAACTTATCTGTACCATCTGTCTTTCCCCACCTGTGCATTGTCTGTACCACCGTTTCCTTCTCTCTGTGCTGCTCAGTGTTTCCTTCTTCAACGTCACTCCGCCTCCTCCAGTACATGGCACACTGTCTTCTCTCCCATCTGCACCAGTTTTCTACCCATCCATGCCAGTGTTTTCAACCCATCTGCACCATTTCCCCCATCTGCACCGCTCTGTCTCCCTTCCCATACTTGCTGCTTAATCTACCCCCTATCCACACCACTCTTACCCTATTCATGTAGCTGACATCCTGAAGGTAAATTTAGTGGATCCTGCGCTCTTGGCAGGGGGATAACCGCCACAGCCCACCCCCCAGTGGTCCGGAAACGCCTCCGTTGTGCAGACCATGCCCTGCCAATGGCATTCTAACGCTGTTTGCACGCCCCCCTCCTTCCCCGCAACCACCTCTGCCTATCAATCAGGCAGGGTGATAGCATCTCACTGGGCTCCTGGGGTACGCACGCGCAGTGCGGCCATTGCACGTGCGCACCTCACAAACTAATTCAGACTGCAATCGCTGCTGCTGCTGCGGTCTGAATTACCCCCTGTGTTTCTCTGTCCCCCCCATTAGTGCTGCTTAGTGTTCCCTCTATCCACACACTTCTGTTCCCCCATCCACACCGCTCTCCTCCCTCCAATCAACAACACTCTTACCTCATCTGAGCAGCTTTGTCTTCCGCTCAGACCTTCAGTTGCATAGACTGCATGTGTGTATTCCAATGAGCACACAAATCTGTGAATTAGCACCTCCACCATTGTGTGAGTGACAGCAATCTCACTCTGTGAGAGTGCTGAATCTGCACTTACCCACAGGCTGTGATGGCATACCATATCTGTATTGCGCAAGGAACACGTCCATTAAGGCGTCAGCCTTAATGATTGGAATTTCATTGCTTTTTGGAGTTTGAGTGGAAGAGTTACAACAGGTTTCTGAAATTTCGATCATGTCTAAGAAGCCTTAATGGGACATGTGAAACCGTAAGGTTTTTTGTCTATGGAATTTCATCGCTTTTTTTAAAAAAAAATTTTTTATTCAGAAATGTAAAATTTCACTTAAAGAATAAACATTTGATTTTTTAAATGTTTAATGAAAATGTTCGTATAACATCACTGTTCTGTGCAAAATTATTTTATTAACCAAACCAAATTGTTTAAGGTCCGTACACACTTAACGATTTAATGAGCGACGTCGCTCATTTTATCGTTAAGTGTGTATGCAGCCAGCGACAAACGATGCGCGGCCCCGCGGGTCGGCAACAATCTTCGCTGTCGGTAGGGCATGCAGGAAGGATGTGGACTGTCGTCCACGACCTTCATGCAGGGCTGGCGGGGGCGTGACGTCACTGAGCGATATGAGCGGTCATATCGCTCAGTGTGTACAGTCGGCCGCCGGCCGGCCCGGGAGGGGAAACATTAGACGATGTAGCTCACAGAGCGACATCGTTTAATGTGTACGGGCCTTTAGACTTTGGTCAAAATATTTTGCTGCCTTTGCAGCTGATGCAGGGAGGGGGGTAGGCGGCAGCAGCCTGTAACTGAGGCTGGAGGTAGGCGTGAAATGCATTGCTTGTACGTGTGAGTGCGTGGTGTCAGGTGCTGCGCGTGTATATGTGTGTGTGTGTCAGGTGCTGCCTGTGTATGTGTGTGTCAGCTCCTGTGTGTATGTGTGTGTCAGGTGCTGCGTGTATATATGAGTGTGTCTGATGGTGCGTGTGTATGCGTCAGCTGCCGCACGTGTGTGTGTGTGTGTGTGTCAGGTGTTGCGGGTGTATATGTGTGTGAGTATCAGGTGCTCCGCGTGTGTACAAGTGTATGTCTGGTGCTGTGCATGAATACGTATGTCTGTGTCAGGTGATGCGCGTGTACATGAGTGTGCGTCAGGTGCTGCGCGTGTACATGAGTGTGCATTAGGTGCTGCGCGTGTACATGAGTGTGCGTCAGGTGCTGCGTGTGTACATGAGTGTGCGTCAGGTGCTGCGCGTGTACATGTGTGTGCGTCAGGTGCTGCGCGTGTACATGTGTGTGCCTCAGGTGCTGCACGTGTCTATGTGTGTGTGAGTAAGGCACTGCGTGTGTATGTGTGTGTCTGATGGTGTGCGTGTATATGTATGTGTCAGGTGCTGCGTGTATATGCATGTGTCAGGTGCTGCGTGTATATGCATGTGTCAGGTGCTGCATGTTTATTTTATTGTGTCTGATGGTACGTGTGTGTGTCAGGTGCCGCACGTGTATGTGTGTGTGTGTCAGGTGTTGCGCGTGTATGTGTGGGTCAGGTGCTGCATGTTTATTTTATTGTGTCTGATGCTACGTGTGTGTGTGTGTGTGTGTGTCAGGTGCCGCACGTGTATGTGTGTGTGTCAGGTGTTGCGCGTGTATGTGTGGGTCAGGTGCTGCATGTTTATTTTATTGTGTCTGATGCTACGTGTGTGTGTGTCAGGTGCCGCACGTGTATGTGTGTGTGTCAGGTATTGCGCGTGTATGTGTGTGTCAGGTGCCGCGCGTGTATGTGTGTGTCAGGTGCCGTTCCCCTTCTTCCCATCCCAGCTCTCTCTGTAGAATACAGCTCTGCACCCAGAGAGAGGGAAAGACTAGGGGGCTGATCACTGCACTGCTCACTTTTTGGTCATGAGTTCGGCCTCCTGTTTCTTCCAGTGCTGTGTTCCTGCAGCCTAGCCCTCCCTGTTGTGCCAGAGAATCAGCCCTTCCTTCCCCTGACAGAGAGAGAGAGCCCGAGGCAGATACACTCTTCCCGTAGCTGGCCTACCCCCAGTACTTCAGCACTGGCTATGCGGCAGTCAACAAAGGAGACCAGCAGGGGGTTCTGGCAGCATCAACTGTGGCCGCAGCTGGATCGGGGAGGCCTGCAGTGTCTGAGGTGGGCAACACTTCCTCCGCCGCTGTCACCTTCCCCTGCCGGAGAGAAAGCCAGAGACATACCCTTCCCGCAGCTGGGATACCCCTAGTACCTCAGCGCTGGACAGGCAGAAGTCTATGGAGGGGACCGGCAGGGGTTTCGGGCCGCAGCAGTAGCAGCGGCCGCAGTCAGATCAGGGAGGCCTGCAGGGTCAGAACTGGGCAGCACTTCCACCAACACTGTCACCTCTGTGCTGGGCATGTACACCAGTCCGTACGGACGGAGGTGTCCACAACAGGCAGCAGTATAATGAGTCAGACAAACTCATTACACGCTGCCCACTGCTGCGCCGCATGCCCTCGATGGAGGAAGCCTAGATGCGGTCCCTAGCGGCAGCGAGGGAGAAGGGTGATCACATCACCCTTCAACCCGGCACCTCACAATCAGCTGGGGATCTGCAGTAGCTTCATCTCTCTCTTCCTCTCCCTCTCTGACAGCACAGCAGCCCCTCTGGGTCCCATGTAGCTCTGCCCCCCTGCTCACAGTTCACTCGGCCTCTCCTGATTAAAAAGAAAATAAGAGCCTGACCTGCTGCTCAGATGCGAGGAGGGGACGGGCGGTAGGTCCTCTGTGAGTACACTACACAGTCAAAATTAACTCTGACTCCTCACAACAGTGTGGACTGCAGGCGACGTCAGATGCCAATTTGGGTGTGCTTGCCGCACTACCTGCCCATCAAGCCCAACGTGGCATTTTGTATTAGGAACCCTATAACAGCATTCCGACATCCCTCCCTATGACGCTGCCATCCATACACTGCCGCTCTCATACATCCGTACACCGCCACTCTCATACATCCGCACACTGCCGCTCTCACACAACTGTACACTGTTGCTCTCATACATCCATACACTGCCGCTCTCATACATCCGTACAACCCCGCTCTCATACATCCGTACAACCCCGCTCTCATACATCCGTACAACCCCGCACTCTTACAGCCGCACTCTTACAGCCGTACTCTTACAGCCGTACTCTTACAGCCGCACACTGCCGCACTCTTACAGCCGCACACCGCCGCACGCATACAGCCGCACACCATCGCACTCATACAGCCGCACACCGACGCAGTTATACAGCCGTACATTGCCGCTCTCATACATCCGCACACTGCCGCTCTCATACATCCGCACACTGCCGCTCACATCTATACATACATAGCCTCCATACATCTACACATCCAATCCCCGCGCAAGGGAACACTGAAATCACTATCACTTTTCCCCGGGGTGTGACCACAGCCAGCCACTACTCCGGCCACCTTCTTGTGACACCAAAATGCATCTTACCTATCAGTGTGTGTGCATATATATATATATATATATATACAGCCAGTTCCCAGGAACAAAAGTCCTCCCCCGCTTCCGCTAAGTCCACAGCATGACGCTGGGGCTCCACTGGTGGAGCCAGGTGCGGTGGGGGCCCGTCTCAAGTGCTTCAGCAATCAGTGAGCTTGCTCACAGGTGGATCCCTGGATTCTACAAGTAGTGTCTCAGGGATTCAAGCTGGAATTCGAGACGTCGTCCCCTCGCCGTTTCCTAAAATCTGCCTTGCCAACATCTCCCTTGGACAGGGAGGCTGTGATAGAGGCAAATTCACAAGCTGTATTTGCAGCAGGTGATAGTCAAGGTACCCCTCCTTCAACAAGGAAGGGGTTACTATTCCACAATGTTTGTGGTACCGAAACCGGACGGTTCGGTGAGACCCATTTTAAATTTTAAATCTTTGAACACGTATATAAAACGGTTCAAGTTCAAGATGGAATCGCTCAGGGCGGTTATCTCAAGCCTGGAGGAAGGGGATTACATGGTATCACTGGACATCAAGGATGCTTACCTGCATGTCCCCATTTACTCTCCTCACCAGGAGTACCTCAGATTTGTGGTACAGGACTGTCATTCTGCGGCGGGACTGCCGCATTCTAGATCAGTAAAAGCCCATTCCACGAGGAAGGTGGGCTCTTCTTGGGCGGCTGCCCGAGGGGTCTCTGCTTTACAACTTTGCCGAGCTGCTACTTGGTCGGGGTCAAACACATTTGCAAGATTTTACAAGTTTGACACCCTGGCTGAGGAGGACCTGGAGTTCGCTCATTCGGTGCTGCAGAGTCATCCGCACTCTCCCTCCCGTTTGGGAGCTTTGATATAATCCCCATGGTCCTTACGGAGTCCCAGCATCCACTTAGGACGTCAGAGAAAAATAAGAATTTACTTACCGATAATTCTATTTCTCATAGTCCGTAGTGGATGCTGGGAACTCCGTAAGGACCATGGGGAATAGCGGCTCCGCAGGAGACTGGGCACAAAAAGTAAAAGCTTTAGACTAGCTGGTGTGCACTGGCTCCTCCCCCTATGACCCTCCTCCAAGCCTCAGTTAAGATACTGTGCCCGGACGAGCGTACATAATAAGGAAGGATCTTGAATCCCGGGTAAGACTCATACCAGCCACACCAATCACACCGTACAACTCGTGATCTGAACCCAGTTAACAGTATGATAACCGTAGGAGCCTCTGAAAAGATGGCTTCCAACAATAAACAACCCGATTTGTTTGTAACAATAACTATATACAAGTATTGCAGACAATCCGCACTTGGGATGGGCGCCCAGCATCCACTACGGACTATGAGAAATAGAATTATCGGTAAGTAAATTCTTATTTTCTCTGACGTCCTAGTGGATGCTGGGAACTCCGTAAGGACCATGGGGATTATACCAAAGCTCCCAAACGGGCGGGAGAGTGCGGATGACTCTGCAGCACCGAATGAGAGAACTCCAGGTCCTCCTCAGCCAGGGTATCAAATTTGTAGAATTTAGCAAACGTGTTTGCCCCTGACCAAGTAGCTGCTCGGCAAAGTTGTAAAGCCGAGACCCCTCGGGCAGCCGCCCAAGATGAGCCCACCTTCCTTGTGGAATGGGCTTTTACAGATTTTGGCTGTGGCAGGCCTGCCACAGAATGTGCAAGTTGAATTGTACTACAAATCCAACGAGCAATCGTCTGCTTAGAAGCAGGAGCACCCAGTTTGTTGGGTGCATACAGTATAAACAGCGAGTCAGATTTTCTGACTCCAGCCGTCCTGGAAACATATATTTTCAGGGCCCTGACTACGTCCAGCAACTTGGAGTCCTCCAAGTCCCTAGTAGCCACAGGTACCACAATAGGTTGATTCATGTGAAACGCTGAAACCACCTTAGGGAGAAATTGAGGACGAGTCCTCAATTCCGCCCTATCCGAATGAAATATCAGGTAAGGGCTTTTATAGGATAAAGCCGCCAATTCTGATGCGCGCCTGGCTGAAGCCAGGGTCAACAGCATTACCACTTTCCATGTGAGATATTTCAAATCCACTGTGGCAAGTGGTTCAAACCAATGTGATTTTAGGAACCCTAAAACTACATTGAGATCCCAAGGTGCCACTGGAGGCACAAAAGGAGGCTGTATATGCAGTACCCCTTTGACAAACGTCTGAACTTCAGGCACTGAAGCCAGTTCTTTCTGGAAGAAGATCGACAGGGCCGAAATTTGAACCTTAATGGATCCTAATTTTAGGCCCATAGACAATCCTGCTTGCAGGAAATGTAGGAAACGACCCAGTTGAAAATCCTCCGTAGGGGCCTTCTTGGCCTCACACCACGCAACATATTTTCGCCAAATGCGATGATAATGTTTTGCAGTTACATCCTTCCTGGCCTTGATCAGGGTAGGGATGACTTCATCTGGAATGCCTTTTTCCTTCAGGATCCGGCGTTCAACCGCCATGCCGTCAAACGCAGCCGCGGTAAGTCTTGGAACAGACAAGGTCCCTGCTGGAGCAGGTCCTTCCTTAGAGGTAGAGGCCACGGGTCCTCCGTGAGCATCTCTTGCAGCTCCGGGTACCAAGTTCTTCTTGGCCATTCCGGAGCCACGAGTATCGTTCTTACTCCTCTCCTTCTTATGATTCTCAGTACTTTTGGTATGAGAGGAAGAGGAGGGAACACATATACCGACTGGAACACCCACGGAGTTACCAGAGCGTCCACCGCTATTGCCTGAGGGTCCCTTGACCTGGCGCAATATCTGTCCAGTTTCTTGTTGAGACGGGACGCCATCATGTCCACCTTTGGTTTTTCCCAACGGTTTACAATCACTTGGAAGACTTCTGGATGAAGTCCCCACTCCCCCGGGTGGAGGTCGTGTCTGCTGAGGAAGTCTGCTTCCCAGTTGTCCACTCCCGGAATGAACACTGCTGACAGTGCTATCACATGATTTTCCGCCCAGCGGAGAATCCTTGCAGCTTCTGCCATTGCCCTCCTGCTTCTTGTGCCGCCCTGTCTGTTTACGTGGGCGACAGCCGTGATGTTGTCCGACTGGATCAATACCGGTTGACCCTGAAGCAGAGGCCTTGCTTGACTTAGGGCATTGTAAATGGCCCTTAGCTCTAGGATATTTATGTGAAGAGACGTTTCCATGCTTGACCACAAGCCCTGGAAATTTCTTCCCTGTGTGACTGCTCCCCAGCCTCTCAGGCTGGCATCCGTGGTTACCAGCATCCAATCCTAAGAAGCCACCATTTTTCCCAGGACTCTCGTGCACTGATGCACTGACACTTGTCCTGGTTTTAGGAGGTTCCTGACTAGCTCGGATAACTCCCTGGCCTTCTCCTCCGGGAGAAACACCTTTTTCTGGACTGTGTCCAGAATCATCCCTAGGAACAGTAGACGTGTTGTTGGAATCAGCTGTGATTTTGGGATATTTAGAATCCACCCGTGCTGACGTAGCACTACCTGAGATAGTGCTACTCCGACCTCTAACTGTTCCCTGGACCTTGCCCTTATCAGGAGATTGTCCAAGTAAGGGATAATTAATACGCCTTTTCTTTGAAGAAGAATCATCATTTCGGCCATTACCTTGGTAAAGACCCGTGGTGCCGTGGACAATCCAAACGGCAGCGTCTGAAACTGATAATGACAGTTTTGTATCACAAACCTGAGGTACCCTTGGTGAGAAGGGTAGATTGGGACATGGAGATAAGCATCCTTGATGTCTAGAGATACCATATAGTCCCCTTCTTCCAGGTTCGCTATCACTGCTCTGAGTGACTCCATCTTGAATTTGAACCTTTTTATGTAAGTGTTCAAAGATTTTAGATTTAAAATTGGTCTCACCGAGCCGTCCGGCTTCGGTACCACAAACAGCGTGGAATAATACCCCTTTCCCTGTTGTAGGAGGGGTACCTTGATTATCACCTGCTGGGAATACAGCTTGTGAATAGCTTCCAATACTGCCTCCCTGTCGGAGGGAGACGTTGGTAGAGCAGACTTCAGGAACCAGCGAGGGGAAGACGTCTCGAATTCCAATTTGTACCCCTGTGATACTACCTGCAGGATCCAGGGGTCCACTTGCGAGTGAGCCCACTGCGCGCTGAAATTCTTGAGACGGCCCCCCACCGTGCCCGAGTCTGCTTGCAGAGCCCCAGCGTCATGCTGAGGACTTGGCAGAAGCGGGGGAGGGCTTCTGCTCCTGGGAAGAGGCTGCATGGTGCAGTCTTTTTCCCCTTCCTCTGCCCCGGGGCAGGAACGAGCGGCCTTTTTCCCTCTTGCCCTTATAGGGACGAAAGGACTGGGTTTGAAAAGACGGTGTCTTTTTCTGCTGAGAGGTGACCTGGGGTAAAAAGGTGGATTTTCCAGCCGTTGCTGTGGCCACCAGGTCCGATAGACCGACCCCAAATAACTCCTCCCCTTTATACGGCAATACTTCCATATGTCGTTTGGAATCCGCATCACCTGACCACTGTCGCGTCCATAACGTTCTTCTGGCAGAAATGGACATCGCACTTACTCTAGATGCCAGGGTGCAAATATCCCTCTGTGCATCTCGCATATATAGTAATGCATCCTTTAAATGCTCTATAGTTAATAATATACTGTCCCTATCCAGGGTATCAATATTTTCAGTCAGGGAATCCGACCAAGCCACTCCAGCGCTGCACATCCAGGCTGAGGCGATCGCTGGTCGCAGTATAACACCGGTATGTGTGTATATACCTTTTAAGATATTTTCCAGCCTTCTATCAGCTGGTTCCTTGAGAGCGGCCGTATCAGGAGACGGTAACGCCACTTGTTTTGATAAGCGTGTGAGCGCCTTATCTACCCTAGGGGGTGTTTCCCAACGTGCCCTAACCTCTGGCGGGAAAGGGTATAGTGCCAATAATTTATTAGAAATCAGCAGTTTTTTATCGGGGGAAACCCACGCTTTATCACACACCTCATTTAATTCATCTGACTCAGGAAAAACCACTGGTAGTTTTTTCACACCCCACATAATACCCTTTTTTGTGGTACTTGTAGTGTCAGAAATGTTTAATGCCTCCTTCATTTCCGTGATCATGTAACGTGTGGCCCTACTGGACATTACGTTTGTCTCATCACCGTCGACACTGGATTCAGTATCCGTGTCAGGGTCTGTGTCGACCATCTGAGGTAACGGGCGTTTTAGCGCCCCTGACGGTGTCTGAGACGCCTGAACAGGCACTAATTGATTTGTCGGCTGTCTCATGTCGTCAACAGTTTTTTGCAAAGTGCTGACATTGTCACGTAATTCTTTAATTACTACCATCCAGTCAGGTGTCGACCCCCTAGGGGGTGACATCACTAACACAGGCAATTGCTCTGCTTCCACATCATTTTCCTCCTCATACATGTCGACACAATCGTACCGACACCCAGCACACACACAGGGAATGCTCTGATAGAGGACAGGACCCCACTAGCCCTTTGGGGAGACAGAGGGAGAGTTTGCCAGCACACACCAGAGCGCTATATATATACAGGGATAACCTTATATAAGTGTTACTCCCTGTTATAGCTGCTGTATTTATATATTAGCTGCCAATAGTGCCTCCCTCTCTGTTTTACCCTGTTTCTGTAGTGCAGGACTGCAGGGGAGAGTCAGGGAGCCGTCCTTCCAGCGGAGCTGTGAAAGAAAATGGCGCTTGTGTGCTGAGGAGAAAGGCTCCGCCCCCTTCACGGCGGCCTTTTCTCCCGCTTTTTTCAGGAAACTGGCAGGAGATAAATGCATCCATATAGCCCAGGAGCTATATGTGATGCATTTTTTTTAGCCATATAAGGTTTTTATATTGTTTTTATTGCGTCTCAGGGCGCTCCCCCCCAGCGCCCTGCACCCTCAGTGACCGGAGTGTGAAGTGTGCTGAGAGCAATGGCGCACAGCTGCAGTGCTGTGCGCTACCTTATTTGAAGACAGGAACGTCTTCTGCCGCCGCTTTCTCCGGACCTCTTCGCTCTTCTGGCTCTGTAAGGGGGCCGGCGGCACGGCTCCGGGACCCATCCAGGCTGAACCTGTGATCGTCCCTCTGGAGCTAATGTCCAGTAGCCAAGAAGCCCAATCCACTCTGCAGTCAGGTGAGTTCGCTTCTTCTCCCCTTAGTCCCACGATGCAGTGAGCCTGTTGCCAGCAGGACTCACTGAAAATAAAAAACCTATTTAAACTTTTACTTCTAAGCAGCTCAGGAGAGCCACCTAGCTTGCACCCTTCTCGTTCGGGCACAAAAATCTAACTGTGGCTTGGAGGAGGGTCATAGGGGGAGGAGCCAGTGCACACCAGCTAGTCTAAAGCTTTTACTTTTTGTGCCCAGTCTCCTGCGGAGCCGCTATTCCCCATGGTCCTTACGGAGTTCCCAGCATCCACTAGGACGTCAGAGAAATAAGATTTTACTCACCGGTAAATCTATTTCTCGTAGTCCGTAGTGGATGCTGGGCGCCCATCCCAAGTACTTGTACATAGTTATTGTTAACAAAAGGGTTATTGTTGAGAGCCATCTGTGCAGAGGCTCCGTTGTTGTCATACTGTTAACTGGGTATAATATCACGAGTTGTACGGTGTGATTGGTGTGGCTGGTATGAGTCTTACCCGGGATTCAAAATCCTTCCTTAGTGTCAGCTCTTCCGGGCACAGTATCCTAACTGAGGTCTGGAGGAGGGTCATAGGGGGAGGAGCCAGTGCACACCAGGTAGTCCTAAAGCTCTCTTTAGTTGTGCCAAGTCTCCTGCGGAGCCGCTATTCCCCATGGTCCTTACGGAGTCCCAGCATCCACTACGGACTACGAGAAATAGATTTGCCGGTGAGTAAAATCTAATTTTATATATATATATATATATATATATATATATATATATATATATATGACTTGGGGTTTGTTTTATTAGATAGAGCATGTCCCTGTGAAGTGCCTTTTGGGGTTGTGGTTTTTCAGAAAGTTACAGGTTTTTTTTAATTAAGAGAAATATGCCCCATTATAGAGATCGGGCATTTCAATTTGTTGCGCCTGCGCAGTGGCCGCCAGCAGGGGGTGTACTAGAGTGCCTTCTCTTGAGAGCCGCAATATGGCCGCCTTCTCCCCGGTTATTCTGTAAATAGGAAAATAACCTCACAGGTTCACATAGGGCAGAGTTGCCACTACTAGTGCAGGGCTGTAACTTACAGTACTAAGGAAAAGCCATATACTAAAGCGGCACGGTGACCTCACCCCTCTCAGAGACACCAGGGCGCAGCACACTGGTACACACACCTGTTAGCTCAGGGCAGCACTATAGGACCCTCCTGTAATGCTGTGCTGGCGGCGTGTAGTGATCAGGGCACTGGGAGACTGGCTGGCTGGTCTCCGTCTCTGCTGCCTATAGAACTTCCACCTCTGTTATATATCAGGGCTGCTCTCCTGTTGTTATGATTCCAATACTCTGGTCTGGGGATATCTTATAGCAAGGACCTGAGTACTGGAACGTAATGCTTGGAAAGGGAGTGGGAACGGGAATAGCCCCTGGCGCCCTATCTCCGTTGTCTCGCCCGTGCTGTCAGAAATCTCTTGCGAGACTATGGTTGCTTGGGCCCATGGCAGCCGCGTTTGAAGGGCGGATTACGTCTGCCCAACTCCGATGCCCCCTCAGGTCTTAATGGGAGACCAAGAGAAATCCGAGACAGGGTGATAACAAGGGGCCCTCTACTAAACAACAAAGCCAGGGGCTCAAAACTAACTTTAAACTAGAGTATGTGCGGAAAACCGCCAGGGAAAAGGACAACCAAAATACCCACTTGTCCACTCTTCTACCCGGCACCGGCGAGTTCCGGAGAGGAGTGTGGGAGCGTAAACCTCCGCAAATGCACCAACACAGAATACAAAATAAAGCGGCCTAGGCCGCAGCACGCGGCAGAGCCGCCACTCACGAAAACCACACGAGATCCTCTAGCGACTGTTGCGGGTAAATGAGGACTGGAAGACTCCTTGGGAAGAGATGACAACACTAAGATTCAGGAACTCTGAGGACAGGAATGACCGGACACAGCAGAACTGGAACAGACGTCAGCAAACCAAAGCAGCATGCAGGAAGCTATTACCGGCGTCTGTGTGAAGCACTGAGAAGGTATTTAGCAGGGAGTCCTTCAATCAGAAGTTCAGAGCCTGATTAGCACAATGCCGTGCAGCTGCCTTGCTGCACGACCAGAAGACAAGTGTGTGTGTGTAGTTCACTTGATTGACCCTGCAAGGGGAGCGCAGTCCGTCCGTGGCGTCCCCGTTGCTAGGGTCCAGGCGGCTCAGCGCGCCCGGCGTCCTAGCGTTGCTAGGGAGCCGGCGGCTAGCACACTCGGCGTCCCTAGTTGCTAGGCGCCGGGCCGCGAGGACATCGCGGACCACGGCGCCTAACACCTGTGTGTTCTCTTCCTCTCCTACCTCACACTGGAACTGGCCGCCCAGAGAACGAGAGGGCAGCAGCTGACATCAGAGAGGGTGCAGCAATCTGTGTGGGCAGAGCCCCTCACAGCAAGGTGTCCTTATCCTGTGCCCCGTGTAATCACTGTGATCCATACAGACTCTCACCCTGGTATGCTCTCTATTATTTATTTTTTTACACTGCGGCATGCTCGAGGGAAGGGAGCAGGCACCACCCCACCGCCACTACTCCTCCGCCAGCATCACTGCTGAGCCGGTCAGTGTTCCGGCGGCAATGAGCAGTAGGCAGCCACCAGCAACAACAGTCAGGAAGCTGTTACTCCCGGCAGCAGTAGCGTCAAGCTGCAATTCAGCCAGCGGCACGATGATCCGGGAGACAGTGGCAGCACAGGGAAGCAGTACCCCCTCCAATCGCAGCACCAACTAGGAGACTGAGGCAGCAACCTGCCCCCAGCAGCAGCACCACCCTGATGATAGGTAAGATGCATTTTGGTGTCACAAGAAGGTGGCCGGAGTAGTGGCTGGCTGTGGTCACACCCCGGGGAAAAGTGATAGTGATTTCAGTGTTCCCTTGCGCGGGGATTGGATGTGTAGATGTATGGAGGCTATGTATGTATAGATGTGAGCGGCAGTGTGCGGATGTATGAGAGCGGCAGTGTGCGGATGTATGAGAGCGGCAATGTACGGCTGTATAACTGCGTCGGTGTGCGGCTGTATGAGTGCGATGGTGTGCGGCTGTATGCGTGCGGCGGTGTGCGGCTGTAAGAGTGCGGCAGTGTGCGGCTGTAAGAGTACGGCTGTAAGAGTACGGCTGTAAGAGTGCGGCTGTAAGAGTGCGGGGTTGTACGGATGTATGAGAGCGGGGTTGTACGGATGTATGAGAGCGGGGTTGTACGGATGTATGAGAGCGGCAGTGTATGGATGTATGAGAGCAACAGTGTACAGTTGTGTGAGAGCGGCAGTGTGCGGATGTATGAGAGTGGCGGTGTACGGATGTATGAGAGCGGCAGTGTATGGATGGCAGCGTCATAGGGAGGGATGTCGGAATGCTGTTATAGGGTTCCTAATACAAAATGCCACGTTGGGCTTGATGGGCAGGTAGTGCGGCAAGCACACCCAAATTGGCATCTGACGTCGCCTGCAGTCCACACTGTTGTGAGGAGTCAGAGTTAATTTTGACTGTGTAGTGTACTCACAGAGGACCTACCGCCCGTCCCCTCCTCGCATCTGAGCAGCAGGTCAGGCTCTTATTTTCTTTTTAATCAGGAGAGGCCGAGTGAACTGTGAGCAGGGGGGCAGAGCTACATGGGACCCAGAGGGGCTGCTGTGCTGTCAGAGAGGGAGAGGAAGAGAGAGATGAAGCTACTGCAGATCCCCAGCTGATTGTGAGGTGCCGGGTTGAAGGGTGATGTGATCACCCTTCTCCCTCGCTGCCGCTAGGGACCGCATCTAGGCTTCCTCCATCGAGGGCATGCGGCGCAGCAGTGGGCAGCGTGTAATGAGTTTGTCTGACTCATTATACTGCTGCCTGTTGTGGACACCTCCGTCCGTACGGACTGGTGTACATGCCCAGCACAGAGGTGACAGTGTTGGTGGAAGTGCTGCCCAGTTCTGACCCTGCAGGCCTCCCTGATCTGACTGCGGCCGCTGCTACTGCTGCGGCCCGAAACCCCTGCCGGTCCCCTCCATAGACTTCTGCCTGTCCAGCGCTGAGGTACTAGGGGTATCCCAGCTGCGGGAAGGGTATGTCTCTGGCTTTCTCTCCGGCAGGGGAAGGTGACAGCGGCGGAGGAAGTGTTGCCCACCTCAGACACTGCAGGCCTCCCCGATCCAGCTGCGGCCACAGTTGATGCTGCCAGAACCCCCTGCTGGTCTCCTTTGTTGACTGCCGCATAGCCAGTGCTGAAGTACTGGGGGTAGGCCAGCTACGGGAAGAGTGTATCTGCCTCGGGCTCTCTCTCTCTGTCAGGGGAAGGAAGGGCTGATTCTCTGGCACAACAGGGAGGGCTAGGCTGCAGGAACACAGCACTGGAAGAAACAGGAGGCCGAACTCATGACCAAAAAGTGAGCAGTGCAGTGATCAGCCCCCTAGTCTTTCCCTCTCTCTGGGTGCAGAGCTGTATTCTACAGAGAGAGCTGGGATGGGAAGAAGGGGAACGGCACCTGACACACACATACACGCGCGGCACCTGACACACACATACACGCGCAATACCTGACACACACACATACACGTGCGGCACCTGACACACACACACGTAGCATCAGACACAATAAAATAAACATGCAGCACCTGACCCACACATACACGCGCAACACCTGACACACACACATACACGTGCGGCACCTGACACACACACACACACACACACGTAGCATCAGACACAATAAAATAAACATGCAGCACCTGACCCACACATACACGCGCAACACCTGACACACACACACATACACGTGCGGCACCTGACACACACACGTACCATCAGACACAATAAAATAAACATGCAGCACCTGACACATGCATATACACGCAGCACCTGACACATGCATATACACGCAGCACCTGACACATACATATACACGCACACCATCAGACACACACATACACACGCAGTGCCTTACTCACACACACATAGACACGTGCAGCACCTGAGGCACACACATGTACACGCGCAGCACCTGACGCACACACATGTACACGCGCAGCACCTGACGCACACTCATGTACACACGCAGCACCTGACGCACACTCATGTACACGCGCAGCACCTAATGCACACTCATGTACACGCGCAGCACCTGACGCACACTCATGTACACGCGCATCACCTGACACAGACATACGTATTCATGCACAGCACCAGACATACACTTGTACACACGCGGAGCACCTGATACTCACACACATATACACCCGCAACACCTGACACACACACACACACACACGTGCGGCAGCTGACGCATACACACGCACCATCAGACACACTCATATATACACGCAGCACCTGACACACACATACACACAGGAGCTGACACACACATACACAGGCAGCACCTGACACACACACACATATACACGCGCAGCACCTGACACCACGCACTCACACGTACAAGCAATGCATTTCACGCCTACCTCCAGCCTCAGTTACAGGCTGCTGCCGCCTACCCCCCTCCCTGCATCAGCTGCAAAGGCAGCAAAATATTTTGACCAAAGTCTAAAGGCCCGTACACATTAAACGATGTCGCTCTGTGAGCTACATCGTCTAATGTTTCCCCTCCCGGGCCGGCCGGCGGCCGACTGTACACACTGAGCGATATGACCGCTCATATCGCTCAGTGACGTCACGCCCCCGCCAGCCCTGCATGAAGGTCGTGGACGACAGTCCACATCCTTCCTGCATGCCCTACCGACAGCGAAGATTGTTGCCGACCCGCGGGGCCGCGCATCGTTTGTCGCTGGCTGCATACACACTTAACGATAAAATGAGCGACGTCGCTCATTAAATCGTTAAGTGTGTACGGACCTTAAACAATTTGGTTTGGTTAATAAAATAATTTTGCACAGAACAGTGATGTTATACGAACATTTTCATTAAACATTTAAAAAATCAAATGTTTATTCTTTAAGTGAAATTTTACATTTCTGAATAAAAAATTTTTTTTTAAAAAAAGCGATGAAATTCCATAGACAAAAAACCTTACGGTTTCACATGTCCCATTAAGGCTTCTTAGACATGATCGAAATTTCAGAAACCTGTTGTAACTCTTCCACTCAAACTCCAAAAAGCAATGAAATTCCAATCATTAAGGCTGACGCCTTAATGGACGTGTTCCTTGCGCAATACAGATATGGTATGCCATCACAGCCTGTGGGTAAGTGCAGATTCAGCACTCTCACAGAGTGAGATTGCTGTCACTCACACAATGGTGGAGCTGCTAATTCACAGATTTGTGTGCTCATTGGAATACACACATGCAGTCTATGCAACTGAAGGTCTGAGCGGAAGACAAAGCTGCTCAGATGAGGTAAGAGTGTTGTTGATTGGAGGGAGGAGAGCGGTGTGGATGGGGGAACAGAAGTGTGTGGATAGAGGGAACACTAAGCAGCACTAATGGGGGGGACAGAGAAACACAGGGGGTAATTCAGACCGCAGCAGCAGCAGCGATTGCAGTCTGAATTAGTTTGTGAGGTGCGCACGTGCAATGGCCGCACTGCGCGTGCGTACCCCAGGAGCCCAGTGAGATGCTATCACCCTGCCTGATTGATAGGCAGAGGTGGTTGCGGGGAAGGAGGGGGGCGTGCAAACAGCGTTAGAATGCCATTGGCAGGGCATGGTCTGCACAACGGAGGCGTTTCCGGACCACTGGGGGGTGGGCTGTGGCGGTTATCCCCCTGCCAAGAGCGCAGGATCCACTAAATTTACCTTCAGGATGTCAGCTACATGAATAGGGTAAGAGTGGTGTGGATAGGGGGTAGATTAAGCAGCAAGTATGGGAAGGGAGACAGAGCGGTGCAGATGGGGGAAATGGTGCAGATGGGTTGAAAACACTGGCATGGATGGGTAGAAAACTGGTGCAGATGGGAGAGAAGACAGTGTGCCATGTACTGGAGGAGGCGGAGTGACGTTGAAGAAGGAAACACTGAGCAGCACAGAGAGAAGGAAACGGTGGTACAGACAATGCACAGGTGGGGAAAGACAGATGGTACAGATAAGTTAGTACAGACTAGCACAGATGGGAGAACACAGCAGTAGGGATTGGGGAAGACCGGGCAGCATGGGGGTGTATAGGGGAAGTAAGTGTAGATGCATAGACCGTAGATGGGGTATTATAGTTTAGCAATTAACCAAGATGTTTGAGGGAGCTAAATGTGTATACTAAGTGAGATGGATGTATGGAGTTAGAAGGATGTTGTAACAAGGTGGCTTTGTTGTGTTGACTGAATGGGATGGTTGTGGGCACTGTGTGGGATGGGAGCACCACAAAACTGCTCAGACCTTCAGTTGCATAGACTGCATGTGTGTATTCCAATGAGCACACAAATCTGTGAATTAGCAGCTCCACCATTGTGTGAGTGACAGCAATCTCACTCTGTGAGAGTGCTGAATCTGCACTTACCCACAGGCTGTGATGGCATACCATATCTGTATTGCGCAAGGAACACGTCCATTAAGGCGTCAGCCTTAATGATCGGAATTTCATTGCTTTTTGGAGTTTGAGTGGAAGAGTTACAACAGGCTTCTGAAATTTCGATCATGTCTAAGAAGCCTTAATGGGACATGTGAAACCGTAAGGTTTTTTGTCTATGGAATATATATATATATATATATATATATCACAAACATATATGATTCATACATATATCACACACACATACATGATACATACATGAGAAAGACCTGGGATGGTGATGAGGCCAGGGCCCCCTGCTGATGTTGCGTTGAGGTTCAATCCCACCCAGGGACCTAATTGACCTTGTTATCAGATTTTGGTGATCTTTAAGTAGACAAGTCAAATTTCATACCCCCTGTTATGGTGTAGGGTACCTGGCCTTCTCTGATGTAATCAGAGTTAGATTTGATTCAGTGATTTTATAAAAACATCTAGGAAGCACAATTTAGCAGTGGGTTGCAGAGAAAAAGAAATATGCTGGCAAAAAAATCAAATTGCGTGATTAAACAGCTCTTCATTTTCTGGCTTTATTTTTATGCTAACAAATTTGTTCTCTGAAAAGTGTCCACAAAGCCAAGTCTCTGATTAACACCTTTGTAGGGATGGTTTTTCACCTATTACTAAATTAAACTTGCTTCATTGGAAAGGCAGCAAGATGCATCCTCATTTCAATGTCTACTGAAATAATACAGGTTGACACCAGGAAACATTAACGCCACTGCATCCTTGCTGCTTTCTCATGTGGAAGTCTGTTTAATGTGAAAACAAGGTGATATCTAATTAGCACACAGGTAAGGAATTAAGAAAATCTTTATTTAAGGGTGAAGATGTTTCTCACAAAATCGTTGCCCCAATGCATCATTGAAATTCAAGCTGGAAAGATGATTTTAATATATCACTTGTACATTTTGTATTGCTCTTCTGGTGACAATGTAGTTTGTTTTTGTCAATTACCATTTTAATAATAGGGTAAAGAAAATGAAGTGGATTTTTGAAAGAAAACAATACTGTCAATATACTATTAAAACAAATTAAAATGGTAAAAGTTATTGTACTTTAAGTAAAAATAAAAGAGACAAAATATCAATCCCAGTTTTGGATTACTTTAATTAACAAAAAAAAAATGCATATAGCAGAGGATAGTTTCAATCTGCCTACCTCTGGGTTATGGGCCCAGCATGCTTCCATTGCAGTACTCTGCTGCACATGTAAGTTCAAGAGATCCTGAAGCACTCACTCATCATGGGAAAGTACCAATGTGTTTCTTCGTTGGTTGATGGAAGAAACATCTTACAAAAACTCTCCAGATTATTGACTTTTTAAAGCAGGGCTGGCCAAACCAGTCCTCGAGATCTACTAACAGTTCACATTTTCTAGACTACCTAGCTGGTGCACAGGTGTAGTCATTACTAATTAAGATGTGCTGCATTCATTCCTAACTGACCATTCTACAGATCTCCAGGAGGCCTGGAAAACATGAACTGTTGGAAGATCTCGAGGACCGGTTTGGCCAGCCCTGTTTTAAAGTTTTTCTAGGAAACGTTTTAGATGAATGCTTATTAGCCTTTGTCAGTATGGACTTTTGCAAAGTGTCTCTGTGGCACAATCAGTTAGTATGTACGGCTATTAACCAAAAGGTTGGTGGTTCAATCCCACCCAGGGACCTAATTGACCTTATCAGATTTTGGTGATCTTTAAGTAGACAAGTCAAAATTTCAAACCCCCTGTTATGGTGTAGGGTACCTGGCCTTCTCTGATGTAATCAGAGTTAGATTTGATTCAGTGATTTTATAAAAACAGCTAGGAAGCACAATTTAGCAGTGGGTTGCAGAGAAAAAAAATATGCTGGCAGAAAAATCCAATTGAGTGATTAAACAGCTCTTTATTTTCTGGCTTTATTTTTATGCTAACAAATTTGTTCTCTGAAAAGTGTCCACAAAGCCAAGTCTCTGATTAACCCCTTTGTAAGGATGGTTTTTCACCTATTACTAAATTAAACTTGCTTCATTGGAAAGGCAGCAAGATGCATCCTCATTTCAATGTCTACTGAAATAATACAGGTTGACACCAGGAAACATTAACGCCACTGCATCCTTGCTGCTTTCTCATGTGGAAGTCTGTTTAATGTGAAAACAAGGTGATATCTAATTAGCACACAGGTAAGGAATTAAGAAAATCTTTATTTAAGGGTGAAGATGTTTCTCACAAAATCGTTGCCCCAATGCATCATTGAAATTCAAGCTGGAAAGATGATTTTAATATATCACTTGTACATTTTGTATTGCTCTTCTGGTGACAATGTAGTTTGTTTTTGTCAATTACCATTTTAATAATAGGGTAAAGAAAATGAAGTGGATTTTTGAAAGAAAACAATACTGTCAATATACTATTAAAACAAATTAAAATGGTAAAAGTTATTGTACTTTAAGTAAAAATAAAAGAGACAAAATATCAATCCCAGTTTTGGATTACTTTAATTAACAAACAAAAAAATGCATATAGCAGAGGATAGTTTCAATCTGCCTACCTCTGGGTTATGGGCCCAGCATGCTTCCATTGCTGTACTCTGCTGCACATGTAAGTGCAAGAGATCCTGAAGCACTCACTCATCATGGGAAAGTACCAATGTGTTTCTTCGTTGGTTGATAGAAGAAACATCTTACAAAAACTCTCCAGATTATTGACTTTTTTTAGTTTTTCTAGGAAACGTTTTAGATGAATGCTTATTAGCATTTGTCAGTATGTACTTTTGCAAAGTGTCTCTGTGGCGCAATCAGTTAGTGTGTACGGCTCCCTATGGGAGAATTCCGTTTGTTCGATTCAGCCTTAATATAAGGGGCCCCCTCAACCCCCCCTAAACTTGGCAGAGGGATCTTTAAAAAAAAATGGAGCCTTTGACTCGGACCGTCAGTGAGGCTGGCAGGTGGTTTTCATACTGGGCTATCCAGCTCTTCGGTGGCGGTGGCAGGGACATTCAGAAAAGGGCCAGCACAGCAACATGCATAATAATGGCAATACAGTATGGACCACAGGGACTGGACAAAGTGATGGGGTAAAAGGAGGGGGGAGGGTTTAGTTGGCCTGTTAATTGTTTTCCTGCTTAAATTGAGCAGTTGGTGGATACACTTTAAAAAGCAATATTGGCACTGTGGCCCCATTATTTCTGTTCTTAATACTTGGAGCCATGAACAAGTGTCCCCTTTGTCCCCCCTGTCACCGGGCCTGTTCAGGCGTTACCTATGGAGAAGCTGCGACATGACATCCTAGGACACGATACTGCACCATGCATCACCATTATATTTCAGTGTGCCTTGTCAATATTTAAATCTTGTTCTGTGTGACGTGAGTTGTAAATGGTTGAAAATCTCTGTGCTACAGTATCGTCACCATGTAGTTATAACAACACCGCAAAACCACCAAAAGACGTGTTTTGGTAGAGGGACTGCTGGAGGGGCCCATTGGGGCCCCCAGTTTGCTACCCCACCCCAGTATACCTGTGCTGTAGCCAGTGGAAGGGGCACTATCTTCCCGGTGATCTCTTAGGGAAGATGGTGCCGCACATAGAAAGCAAAGACTCTGGCTGC
This sequence comes from Pseudophryne corroboree, assembly GCF_028390025.1. Taxonomy (NCBI): domain Eukaryota; kingdom Metazoa; phylum Chordata; class Amphibia; order Anura; family Myobatrachidae; genus Pseudophryne; species Pseudophryne corroboree. The sequence continues at coordinate 26,254 of NW_026969160.1, forward strand.
ACTCTCCTGCCCTCGCTCTAAGCAAGGTGATCGGGCCACAAAAGGACCCCTGTCGGACCCCTGCCGGACCCCGGCCTGTGGGCCACAAAAGGATGCATTGGGGGCGGCATGCGGCCCATGGGTTTGACACCCCTGCCCTAGAGTATCAAAATTTGTTTCACGGCACCCCTAGGCCAAAGTTTTTTTTATTGAGAAATTCAGAAAAAAATATAAAATTAAGTAAATTGTGTTTATAGCATGTCATCCTCAGGTTCAGTTATGTTGTGAGGGAATGGTTTTGCCAATTTAATAAAGTATAAATAATTTTAATTGGTCCTGGACCACCAAACTATGCTACCAGTGCAAGAACCCCAGTTTGGAAACTACTGCCATAAAATAAACCTTTTTTGTTTTTTTTAAACTACATGTAATACACCTTAGAGCTCAGTTCCTAAAAGGTTTTAAACCCTTGCATACAGTAAACTACACATATTTAAAAATCCTACACCGGGCACAAGTGCTCACGGGCCAATTTCATGGCAGTCTCGGATAGGAGGGCATTGTGGATTCACCAAGGGAATGCTGATGCTGACTCCAAGAAGAAAGGGAGTCTCTTCCCTATGAAGGTGAAGCCTTGTTTGGCGACGGCCTAGTTAATTTGATCTCGGCTGCTCCCGCAGGTAAGTCATCCTTCTTGCCCTATGTTCCCTCTCAACGGATGAAGACGCATCATTATCTGACGCAGTCATTTCGGCCCAATAGATATGCAAGAAGTTAAGATTCCCCTTTCTTTGCAGGTAGAGGAAGGAAAAGAGGGAAGAGGTCTGTAGCCTCTTCAAGATCGCAGGAGCAGAGATCGTCCTCTGCTGCCAAATCCACTGCATGACGCTGGGGCTCTCTTGCAGGAGCCCGCACCAGTGGGGGGCACGTCTAAAACTCTTCAGTCAGTTCTGGATTCATTCGGACCTGGACTCGTGGGTTTTACAAATAGTGTCCCAAGGGTACAAACTGGGGTTTCAAGACGTTCCCCCTCACCGATTGTTCAAATCAGCCTTAGTCAGCAGGGAGAAGGTTTTTATTCAAGCCTCTTCGTGGTCCCGAAGCCGGACGGCTCAGTCAGACCAATCTTAAATCTGAAATCCCTTAATTTCTACCTAAAGAAATTCAATTTCAAGATGGAATCTCTCAGGGTAGTGATCTCCAGTCCGGGGGATAAAGGAGATTTCATGGTTTTGGTAGACATAAAGGATGCCTACTTATATGTTCCCATTTAGCCACTGCATCAAGCTACCTGAGGTTTGCAATTCAGGATTGTCATTACCAATTTCAGACGTTGCCGTTTGGTCTGTCCACGGCTCCGAGGATTTTCACCAGGGTGATGGCGGAAATGATGGTTCTCCTTCGCAAGCAAGGAGTCACAATTATCCCGTACTTGGATGATCTCCTGATAAAGGCGAGATCCAGGGACCAGTTGGTGCAAAACATCTACTCTCCCTGACAGTTCTTCAACAACATGGTTGGCTCCTAAACTTGCCAAAATCGCAGTTGGTCCCAATGACGCGGTTGTTGTTTTTGGGAGTGATACTGGACACAGAAGAGGTTTTCTTCTAGTGGAAAGGCTCTGGAGATCCAGAGTCTGGTCAAACAAATTCTGAAACCAGCAAGAGTGTTAATCCATCAATGCATTCAGTTGCTGGGGAAGATGGTTGCGGCCTACGAGGCCATTCAGTTTGGCAGGTTCCATGCCAGAGTGTTCCAGTGGGACCTGTTGGACAAGTGGTCCGGATCCCACCTACACATGCACCGGAGGATAATCCTGTCTTCCAAGACCAGAATCTCACTCCATTGGTGGCTGCACAGTTCTCACCACCTAGAGGGGCGATGGTTCGGGATCCAGGACGGGATCCTAGGGACCACGGATGCAACCCTCCGAGGCTGGAGAGCAGTCACACAGGGGGAAAACATCCAAGGAAGATGGTCAAGTCTTCCTTGGATGTTTTCATCTCCACATAAATGTTCTGGAGTTAAGGGCCATTTAATAACTGCAGACACAGTACGCACTGGGACGGGTGCCCAGCATCCTCTACGGACTAAGAGAAAAGGATTTACCGGTAGGTATTAAAATCCTATTTTCTCTAACGTCCTAGAGGATGCTGTGGACTCCGTAAGGACCATGGGGATAGACGGGCTCCGCAGGAGACATGGGCACTTTAAGAAAGACTTTAGTTCTGGGTGTGCACTGGCTCCTCCCTCTATGCCCCTCCTCCAGAACTCAGTTTGATACTGTACCCAGTGGAGACTGGGTGCTTTTCAGGAGCTCTCCTGAGCTTTCTGACAGAAAGTATTTTGTTAGGTTTTTAATTTTCAGGGAGCACTGCTGGCAACAGACTCCCTCATCGAGGGACTGAGGGGAGAGAAGCAGCCCTACTCTCTGAGTTGCAAGGTCCTGCTTCTTAGGCTACTGGACACCATTAGCTCCAGTGGGATTGGTACGCAGGATCTCACCCTCGCCGTCCGTCCCAGAGCCGCGCCGCCGTCCCCCTCGCAGAGCCGGAAGATAGAAGCCGGGTGAGTATGAGAAGAAAAGAAGACTTCAGAGGCGGCAGAAGACTTCATGATCTTCACTGAGGTAATGCATAGCACTGCAGCTGTGCGCCTTTGCTCCCATACACCTCACATACTCCGGTCACTGTAAGGGTGCAGGGCGCAGGGGGGGCGCCCTGGGCAGCAATATAAACCTCTTTCGCAAAAATATAACATATATACAGCTGGGCACTTTATATATGTATAAGCCCCCACCAATTTTACAGTTTAAGCGGGACAGAAGCCCGCCTCCGAGGGGGCGGGGCTTCTCCCTCAGCACTCACCAGCGCCATTTTTTCTCCACAGCACCGCTGAGAGGAAGCTCCCCGGACTCTACCCTGCTTATACCACGTTAGACAAGAGGGTTGAAAAGAGGGGTGGGGGGGGCACATAATTCGCAAATTACATACAGCAGCACTACTGGGCAAACATTAAGTTACTGTTTTATTCCTGGGTTATATAGCGCTGGGGGGTGTGCTGGCATACTCTCTCTCTGTCTCTCCAAAGGGCCTTGTGGGGAAACTGTCTTCAGAAAAAGCATTCCCTGTGTGTGTAGTGTGTCGGTACACGTGTGTCGACATGTCTGAGGAAGAAGGCTATATTAGAGAGGAGCGGGAGCAAATGAATGTGGTGTCTCCGCCGACAGCTGATTGGATGGATATGTGGAATGTTTTAAATGCTAGTGTAAACTCATTGCACAAAAGATTAGACAAGGCAGAAGCTTTGGGACAGTCAGGGTTTCAACCCATGCCTGGTCCTATGTTGCAGGGACTGTCAGGGTCTCATAAGCGCCCACTATCCCAGATTGTTGACACAGATACCGACACGGATTCTGACTCCAGTGTCGATTACGATGATGCAAAGTTACAGCCAAAATTGGCAAAATCCATTCGATTTATGATTATGGCAATAAAAGATGTTTTGCACATCACAGAGGAACCCCCTGTCGCTGACAAGAGGGTACATATGTACAAGGGAAAGAAGCCTGAGGTAACCTTTCCCCCCTCACACGAGCTGAACGAGTTATGTGAAAAAGCTTGGGAATCTCCAGATAAAAGACTGCAGATTTCCAAAAGGATTCTTATGGCGTATCCTTTCCCATCAATGGATAGGTTACGATGGGAATGCTCCCCTAGGGTGGACAAAGCATTAACACGCTTATCCAAGAAGGTAGCCCTCCCGTCCCAGGATACGGCTACCTTCAAAGAGTGTGCTGACCGCAAACAGGAGATTACCCTGAAGTCCATTTATACACATTCAGGTACCTTACTCAGACCGGCAATTGCGTCGGCCTGGGTGTGTAGTGCTGTAGCGGCATGGACAAATACCTTATCTGAGGGGATGGATAGCCTAGACAAGGATACTATTTTATTGACCCTGGGGCATATAAGAGATGCTGTCCTATATATGTGTGTATGCAAACTACAGGTGGTGCTGCAGGGCCCACACCCTTTTACTTGTCTTGTAGAGCAGCTCTGAAGCTGTTACAGTGCCCAGCTGCTGCAAGAAATCAGCTTGAATGCTTCAGGGGCTTGGGCATGGCCAACATGAGCCCCACACCGAAGGAGGGTGGGGGTGTTTAATGCAAACTTGGGGTTATCCAAGCGCCGCAAAAGGCCGCCATGCCCTGCATGCCCCTTTTCTCTTTTCATATACAGATGAGGGTTCCAGCCAACTTTGGCCCACTGCTTGGATGACATCACCGTATGCAAATCCGTCTGCTGCAGACCTTCCCCCAGGAATGCTTGCAATAGTTGTTGCATATGGTTTAATGTCTGAGGGTGCTTCAGTATTAGGCAGCCTTCCGCCCTCCCATGTTCATCTGAAAAGATGTGGTCTCCCTGCAGTTGTTGTCCCCAGACGAGAGTTCCCTTGTGCTTCCTCAGTTAAATCTCCTTAACTTGACGGGGGTGTGCCCGAGCAGCCGCCCTCCCCAGCCCTATCCCAACACATACTTATCTTGCATATGAGATCTCTTGATCATGAAGATAGTTCTCACAGGTTGAGGTTCATCCTGGCCCCGCTCCCCGCTGGAGAGCGCTGATGGGGACAGCAGCGGGGCTTCAGCAGAAGGGTGAGTATGTGTGGCCAGAGACCTCCCTTCCCATGTGCAGGCCTGCAGAGTCTGCCACGCAGGATGGGGCATGTGGCACTCTCCCTCCCAGGGGCTCTTCCAGATGTAGCTCCTCAGCAGTATTTTTCCCGGGCTGCGCGGCGCTCTCCCCAACTGGCATCCGCCCTGGAACACTGCCTTCCTCAACGCAACATCAGCAGGGGGCCCTGGCCTCATCACCATCCCAGGTCTTTCTCATGTATGTATCATGTATGTGTGTGTGATATATGTATGAATCATATATGTTTGTGATATATATATAAATATATATGTATGTATCTATCTATCTATCTATCTATCTATCTATCTATCTATCTATCTATCTATCTATCGTATGTGTGTGTATATATATGTATCTATCATGTATGTATGTATGTATGTATCTATCTTGTATGTATGTGTTCTATCTATCTATCTATCGTGTGTGTGATATATGTATGTATCTATCATGTATGTGTTATATGTATGTATCACACCTTCCTCTATACATATACATACGTACATACATACATACACACACCTATATCTGTACGTACACTGACATACACACACCAACATCTATAGATAAACACGCTGACCCCTAATTGTACACCAACGTACCCACACCTGCATCTATACCTACACATGCTGACACGTGGACGTACACCGGCTTACCCACATGTGAATCTATACATACATGTGCTGACACCTGGACATACACTGATGTACCCACACCTAACATCTATACATACACATGCTAACACCTGGACGTATACAGACGTACCCACATTTGCATCCATGCATATATAGATGTAGGTGTGTGTACGTCAGTGTACGTCCAGGTGTCAACGCGTGTATGTATAGATGCAGGTGTGGGTACGTCTGTGTATGTCCAGGTGTCAGAATGTGTATGTATAGATGCAGGTGTGGGAACGTCAGTGTAGGTTCAGGTGTCAGCGCGTGTATGTATAGATGCAGGTGCTTGTATGTCCAGATGTCAGTGCATGTATGTATAGATGCAAGTGTGGGTACGTCGGTGTATGTCCATTTGTCAGCGCGTGTATATATAGATGCAGGTGCTTGTATGTTGGTGTATGTCCAGGTGTCAGCATGTGTATGTATAGATGCAGGTGTGGGAATGTTGGTGTATGTCCAGGTGTCAGGGCATGTATGTATGGATATTAGGTGTGGGTACATCAGTGTATGTCCAGGTGTTAGCGCATGTATGTATAGATGCAGGATAATAATCACACAGCGTGCCCCCCACCAACCACAAACCTCCCCCACCCCCTGTATGACATAAATACCGCTAATTCCACTTACACACAATAATTTCAGTTTGCGACCAGGAGCCGGCAATGTATGTGCACCCAAATGCCCTGCAGGCTGCTATGTACTGCACAGGTGCAACAAATGTAAATGCCCTATCTTTAAAATGGGGCATATTTTACTAAATTAAAAAAACCTGTAACTTTCTGTAAAACCTTAACCCCAAAAGGCACTACACTAACATCGGGGTGTAGAGTTGGATCTTGATCCAAGGCACCAACAGGCTAAAGCTTTGACTGTTCCCAGGATGCCTTGCACCGCCTCCTCTACAACCCTGCCCAGTGGCGTAACTAGACCTTTGTGGGCCCCATAGCAAAATTCTGAATGGGCCCACCAGCACTCAACAAGAATGAGTGGCGTTTGGGGTCAGAAAAGTAGAGGGGAAGGGGTCTGACAGAGTAGGGGGCAGGACATGAATGAATAGAAACTGAGGTGTCCATTATATAAAGAAATACAGTATGTGTGTCTGTGTGTATATCACACACACACACATATAAGGGAAATTCAAATGCCCTCAATTATTGCGCCCATTACACTCTGGTTTAGGTGCACAAAGCACCTAAACCTGAATAAAGTAATGGGCGCGATCATGAAAAGACACCGTTTGGTTGCCCAAATGGGTCTCTTTGCACACATTTCAGCTTGTTTCCCCTGGGGGTAGCGAGCTGAAATAAACATGTCGCACCCGTTGGCAGCAACATTAGAATAGCTGCTGACGGGCACGATTGAGGGAGGAAAGGGACATTTGAATCCAGCCCATAGATGCAATGTGAATATGTAATTTGTACCTTCCTATCTTAAAATGTATATAGTAGTGTTTACACTAGAGGTCTTTCCGAACCCCCTAATCCTAACATTGTAATTTGCTTTAGGGCGCACCTCCAATTAGTCTAGTGTTTCGTATTTTCACATTAAATACTTTCTTGCATTGGTTGGTTAAAGATTAGATCGTATATTTTTCTAGATATAGCTGTGCATAGTCTACAAGGCTACATGCTTCTCCCCTAACTAGAGATGTGCAGCGGGCATTTTTCGTGTTTCATGTTTTGGTTTTGGTTTCGGATCCGCAGTTGTGTTTTGGATACGGACGCGTTTTGGCAAAACCACCCTTTCGGGTTTTGTATTCGGGTGATTTTTTTTTAAAACCTCAAACAGCTAAAATCATAGAATTTGGGGGTAATTTTGATCCTATAGTATTAAGCTCAATAACCATAATTTCTACTCCTTTCCAGTCTATTCTGAACACCTCACACCTCCCAATATTATTTTTAGTCCTAAAATTTGCACCAGGGTCCCTGGATGACTAAGCTAAGCGACCCAAGTGGGCAGCACAAACACCTGGCCCATCTAGGAGTGGCACTGCAGTGTCAGACAGGATGGCACTTAAAAAAATAGCCCCAAACAGCACATGATGCAAAGATAAATAAAAAAAGAGGCGCAAGATGAAATTGTAGTGTGTCTCTCCTGCTCAGTGTCAGTTCTCAGTAGTATCCTCATCAGTGCTCAGTATCACTGCTCATTGTCTTGTGCTGCAATGTGGTGCTCAGTATACTAGAGTACATTACTAATAGTCCAGTGCTGCATCTTGCTGCTCAGTGTCAGTTCTAGTATCCTCATCAGTGCTCAGTATCACTGCTCATTGTCTTGTGCTGCATTGTGGTGCTCAGTATACTACAGAACATTACTAATAGTCCAGTGCTGCATCTGGCTGCTCAGTGTCAGTTCTAGTAATCTCATCAGTGCTCCGTATCACTGCTCATTGTCTTGTGGTGCTCAGTATACTACAGTACATTACTAATACTCCAGTGTCTTGTGCCGCATATGGCTGCTGTAGGGTGCTGTGGTAGTGTCCTGTCACTGTGCATATGTCATCATTCCAGTCACAGTGATATCTGGTATCTATCTAGTGGTATCTAATTCCAGACATTACCACCGTCTAATTCCAGATATATTACTGGCATATAATTCCACACATTAAAAAATGGAGAACAAAAAGGTGGAGGGTAAAATAGGGAAAGATCAACATCCACTTCCACCTAGTGCTGAAGCTGCTGCCACTAGTCAAGGCAGAGACAATTCAATGCCATCAACATTATGTAATGATTATACGATACATTATATATCATATCATATCATTGTATGGTTGTAAAATACAACTTAAAAACTTTAATGAATAAATACATAAAGTAGCTTTTATGTAACCTTTTTAAACCTATTAGCATAGACCGAATCTCATCGTGTGTATAGGCCTTTAGTTCAACAACAGCATGGGACCAGTTAGTGTGTTTTGACCACTGCACAGCACCTGGTGTTATATAGTAAGCACCACTATGGCATAGTATACAGCATTATGGGCCTGATATGAGTGTGACCAGCGGTGATGTGGAATGCAGTAGGAGGTGCTGTTTAGCAAGCACCACTTCTATATTCACCATGCAGTATATTGTGTGAATATAGAAGTGTTGGCTGTGTTATGTATTAGAGTAATTATTGCAGCTCCCAGCTAAAATTGCAACAATGTAATTTAGTGACAAGCTGCAGAGATTAAACCTTTCTGTGGCTGCTGCACAACCTCTATTCATATCGCTGAATTCAATTAGGGAGATGTTCTCACCCCGCGAGCAAGCGCAGGTATATGCCACACTTAAATGAATGGGTATGGTCTCCATAAAATGAGCGTAGCCTTGCAGGCAAAGACTACCTTACACCCTAGTTCTTGACCCTGCACCAACAGACCTCGGCCACCACAGGGAAAAAAGTACAGTAATTTCCACCATGTTAAGCCCCACACATTAATGCCCTTTGGAACATATTATGTCACACACCACAATATCTGTGATACACTATGCCCTACAGTAAAGCTTCTAATTACTTTTACAAAAACTGCTCAACGCCAAGAGTTTCACGTGCTGGGTGTCATGCTCATTGCCAGGGGTTTCACTCTCTGGGTGTCATGCTCATTGCCAGGGGGAACGCAGTAGGAGGTGTTATATAGTAAGCACCACTATGGCATAGTATATAGCATTATATATATTGTGAGCACTGGTGATGTTGAGTGCAGTAGAGCTGCTGCTGGGTAATTACAATTTACTACAACCACCAATATATTCTGCTGCACTATATATATGCAAATCTAATTCTGCTGGGTAATTACAATTGACTACAACCACCAATATATTCTGCTGCACTATATCTATATTTGCAAAGCTAATTCTGCTGGGTAATTACAATTGACTACAACCACCAATATATTCTGCTGCACTCTATCTATATATGCAAAGCTAATTCTGCTGAGTAATTACAATTGACTACAACCACCAATATATTCTGCTGCACTATATCTATATATGCAAAGCTAATTCTGCTGGGTAATGCAAATTTAAACATTATTGCATAGTATGTGATTTTTAAGTACTTTTTTAAAGTTTTGAATGATAAAGACCCAGTTTAATCTTTGTGGAATGCCTGGTTGTTGTTTTTAAGGTAATTTATTGCCTGGCATTTGAGGTGGGGGGGGTTTGGTTACAGATTTCAATTATTGGTTTTACTTGTAATAGTCTTCTACTTAAGTCCAATGGTGTAGGCTGTGCAAAGCCGTTTGGCTGTGCATTTATTGATCCAAGCGTGCATTTTTATCAAAGCGTGATAAAATTGACACATAACAGCAGCGTTCAATCAGCGTTAATTTATCTTCAGCTGATATCGATTGTGAATTGACGTTTCTTCTCTTCTTGTCACCTACAGTTAATTACAATTGACTACAACCACCAATATATTCTGCTGCACTATATCTATATATGCAAAGCTAATTCTGCTGGGTAATGCAAATTGAAACATTATTGCATAGTATGTGATTTTGAAGTACTTTTTTAAAGTTTTGAATGATATAGACCCAGTTTAATCTTTGTGGAATGCCTGGTTGTTGTTTTTAAGGTAATTTATTGCCTGGCATTTGAGGGGGTGGGGTGTGGTTACAGATTTCAATTATTGGTTTCACTTGTAATAGTCTTCTACTTAAGTCCAATGGTGTAGGCTGTGCAAAGCCGTTTGGCTGTGCATTTATTGATCTAAGCGTGCATTTTTATCAAAGCGTGATAAAATTGACACATAACAGCAGCGTTCAATCAGCGTTAATTTATCTTCAGCTGATATCGATTGTGAATTGACGTTTCTTCTCTTCTTGTCACCTACAGGTAATTACAATTGACTACAACCACCAATATATTCTGCTGCACTATATCTATATATGCAAAGCTAATTCTGCTGGGTAATGCAAATTGAAACATTATTGCATAGTATGTGATTTTGAAGTACTTTTTTAAAGTTTTGAATGATATAGACCCAGTTTAATATTTGTGGAATGCCTGGTTGTTGTTTTTATGGTAATTTATTGCCTGGCATTTGAGGGGGTGGGGTGTGGTTACAGATTTCAATTATTGGTTTCACTTGTAATAGTCTTCTACTTAAGTCCAATGGTGTAGGCTGTGCATTTATTGATCTAAGCATGCATTTTTATCAAAGCGTGATAAAATTGACACAACAGCAGTGTTCAATCAGCATTAATTTATCTTCAGCTGATATCGATTGTGAATTGACGTTTCTTCTCTTCTTGTCACCTCCAGGTAATTACAATTGACTACAACCACCAATATATTCTGCTGCACTATATCTATATATGCAAAGCTAATTCTGCTGGGTAATGCAAATTGAAACATTATTGCATAGTATGTAATTTTGAAGTACTTTTTTAAAGTTTTGAATGATATAGACCCAGTTTAATCTTTGTGGAATGCCTGGTTGTTGTTTTTAAGGTATTTTATTGCCTGGCATTTGAGGGGGTGGGGTGTGGTTACAGATTTAAATTATTGGTTTCACTTGTAATAGTCTTCTACTTAAGTCCAATGGTGTAGGCTGTGCAAAGCCATTTGGCTGTGCATTTATTGATCTAAGCGTGCATTTTTATCAAAGCGTGATAAAATTGACACATAACAGCAGTGTTCAATCAGCGTTCAATCGAAGTGAAAAAGAAGGAAAACAGAAGCACACCAATCTAACAAAACAAAGAAAACTGAAGAACTAATAACAAATGTGAGTCACTTACTCCTCAGATCACTCACCTCCTGATTGTTGCATCTGATTACATAGCACAGAACTACCTTACTTGGACATTTCATAAACCATCCATTTCACCTACAAATGCCTGTATCTGTATTATTGTAATTTTGTTTTTTAAGCACAGCTGCACCAATGCAATTTTACCTGCAAACACTTAAAACATCTAACATAATTACCATTGCTTCTTAAACCTCTCACAATCCTTTCATTTCTTACACTCCAAATACATTTCTGCACCCACTTTATCTACGCTTTTGACTAATTTCATACTAAATCTACACCCCTTGAGCCTACACTGCTTTTCTCACCTGCATTTCTGCAATTCTTCTGCTCGGATTGCCTTACAGTCTCCTCTCCTACTTCCACTACTTCAACCTATTTACCTACTTAACACTATGTCAAGGTTTTCTTATACTCCCCACATCACTCAGTGTCTACCTAATAATGTATCTTTATCCTTCCCCACTAGTCTCCTCCACCTCCTCCTCTCTCCCCTCCTCTGTCTCCCCTCCATCCCTCTGTTTCCTTCCCCCACCTTTCCTGTTACCCCACTTTCATTCACCTCTGCCCCATGGTCCTGCTACCCCACAACTCAGCCCTGCTCCCTCTTTCCTTCCCTGTCACCTCCCCACACCCCCATCCACATCACACTGACCTCCCTCCCTGCCCACCTCCTGCAGTTTCCCCTCCTAGCTCAGGCACCCGTACCATCACTACTCTCTCATCATCCCTGCCCTCAAAGTTAATCCCACCTCATCGCTACAGCAACCCTGAAAATCTAATTCACATCTCTCCCACAAACTCATACCCCCTATCCTGTGCCCTCTGGAATGCCAGATCTGTTTGTAACAAACTGGTCCCCACTCATGACCTTTTCATTTCCAACTCCCTACACCTACTAGCCATTACTGAAACTTGGATTACGCCCTCTGACACTACTTCTGCTGCTGCTCTCTCTGCTGGGGGCCTTACATTCACACACACACCCCGACCTGGGGGTCGCCATGGGGGTGGTGTTGGGGTCCTTTTACCTTCTAGTTACTCCTACCAACTCATACCACCAGAACCATCCCTTATATTCTCTACATTTGAGGACCACGCCATATGCCTATTCCAACCAGTCCATCTTAGAGTAGCTGTCATTTACCGCCCCCCTGGCACTGCTTCCAAATTCATCGACAACTTTGCTTCCTGGCTTCCTCACTTCCTCTCTTCTGACATTCCCACCATTATCCTAGGCGATTTCAACATCCCTATTGACATCCCCACACAATCCCCTGCCTCTAAACTCCTTAACCTCACCTCTTCACTTGGTCTCTCCCAGTGGACCTCCTCACCCTCCCATGTGAATGGGAGCTCACTGGATCTGGTCTTCACTCACCGCTGTGATATTTCTGATTTTTCCAACTCCCCATTTCCCCTCTCTGACCACCACCTGCTCTCCTTCAACCTATCTCTCTCGACTTCCCCATCTCTACCTCCTAAGGCTACCATCACTAAGCGTAACATTGAAGCTATTGACACCACATTCCTTTCCTCCCTGTTTGACTCACTTCTCTCTCCTATTCTCTCTCTCTCATGCCCTGAACAAGCCACTTCCACATACAATGCTTCCCTTACTTCTGCTCTTGACTCTGTTGCTCCACCAACCACTATTCACCCTTGCAAATTAACACCTCAACCCTGGCACACCAAATGCACCAGATATCTGCAAAAATGCTCATGTACTGCTGAGCGACACTGGAGGAAATCACGCTCTAAGGCAGACTTCCTCCATTTCAAACTTATGCTCTCATCCTTCAGTGCTGCCCTTTCTCTTGCTAAACAGTCATACTTCAAGAACCTCATCTCCTCCCAGTCTTCCAACCCCCGGCGCCTCTTTGCCACTCTCAACTCACTCCTCTGCCCACCTCCACCTCGTCTCCCTTCCTCACTCTCTGCTCTTGACTTTGCCACTTACTTCACATCCAAAATTGACTCCATACGTCAGGACATCACATCACACCAGACTATCAGTAACCAGCCTTCTCCCATCCCTTACCAACCCTCCCCATCCCTCGTACCAACTCTGTCATCTTTCTCCCATGCATCTGGAGAGGAAGTCATGGCCCTCATTCGTTCCTGTCCCCTCACCACCTCCCCACTTGACCCTATCCCCTCCCGCCTCCTTTGCCACCTCTCTTCTTCTGCTTGTTCCCATCTTTCCCACCTTCTCAATCTCTCCCTCTCATCAGGCACTGTCCCCTCTGCCTTCAAGCACGCTCTCATCTCTCCTATTCTTAAAAAACCTACCCTTGATCCAAACACTCTCTCCAACTACCGACCCATCTCTCTCCTCCCTTTTGCCTCCAAACTCCTTGAGCGTATTGTCTACAACCGCCTTACTTCCTTTCTTTCCTCACACTCACTGCTTGACCCATTCCAGTCTGGCTTCCATCCTCTCCACTCCACTGAAATTGCCCTTACAAAAGTATGCAATGACCTCCATGCTGCTAAATCTAAGGGACACTACTCTCTACTTATTCTACTTGATCTCTCTGCTGCTTTTGACACTGTGGACCATCCTCTCCTACTGCAAATCCTTCACTCCATTGGTCTGCGTAACACTGCCCTCTCTTGGTTGTCGTCCTACCTTTCTGACCGTTCATTCTCTGTCTCCTCTCATGACTCCACCTCCCCCTCACTTCCACTAACTGTAGGGGTACCCCAAGGTTCTGTCCTTGGTCCTCTTCTCTTCTCTCTCTATACGTCCTCACTAGGTAAGCTCATTAGTTCTTTTGGTTTCCAATATCATCTCTATGCTGATGACACTCAAATCTATCTTTCCTCTCCAGACCTCTCCCCTTCTCTCCTCACTCGTATCTCCAACTGTCTCTCTGCTATCTCTTCCTGGATGTCCCAGCGCTTTCTTAAACTTAACATGTCTAAGACCGAGCTGATCATCTTCCCTCCCTCCCGCATAATCTCACCTCCTACAATCGCACTACTATCTCCTCTACCCCCCAAGCGCGCTGTCTTGGAGTAATCCTTGACTCCTCCCTCTCCTTCAAACCACACATTCAGCACCTCTCACAAACCTGCCGTTTTCATCTAAAAAATATTTCCAGGATCAGACCCTTTCTGACCCAGGATGCTACTAAGACTCTTATCCACTCACTGGTCATCTCCAGACTGGACTGCTGTAATCTCTTCCTGACTGGCATTCCTGACAAATACCTCTCTCCACTCCAATCTATCCTCAATGCTGCTGCCCGGCTCATTTTCCTCACCAAACGCACTACGTCCACCTCTCCTCTCTTACTAGTCCTTCACTGGCTCCCCTTCCCTTTCAGAATCCATTTCAAGCTTCTCACACTTGCTTACAAAGCCCTTACCCACTCCTCTCCCATCTACATCTCTGATCTTATCTCGCTTTACACTCCCACCCGTCCTCTTCGCTCTGCTAATGCACACCGACTCTCCTGCCTACGGATTACTTCCTCCCACTCCTACCTCCAAGATTTTTCACGTGTTGCACCACTTCTCTGGAATTCCCTACCTCTCCCCCTCAGACTCTCCACCTCTCTACAAAACTTCAAATGGGCTCTCAAGACCCACTTCTTCACCAAACCCAGCCAAATCTCATCCTAAACCTCTGTTCCATGCTCTCTATGTACCCCATCTGTCTCACCCCTGTCTGTCTACCCCTCCCTTTTAGAATGTAAGCTCTCACGAGCAGGGCCCTCTTCCCTCATGTGCTTACTCTTTTCTTACTTTAATAATCTTCAGCTGCACCAAATCCAGCAGTCTTCTGCCACCTGATACTTATTCCAGTGTCATCTGCTGATGTTGCTATGTTTATTTACCCTGTACTTGTCCTATATTGTCGTCAACTGTAAGTTGCTGTTTTCCTGTTTGATTATTTGTTTATGTACTCTGTAATTGGGCACTGCGGAACCCTTGTGGCGCCATATAAATAAAGGATAATAATAATAATAAATAATATAATATATAGCAGTACGGTACAGTAGGCCACTGCTCTACCTACCTCTGTGTCGTCAAGTATACTATCCATCCATACCTGTGGTGCATTTTAGAAAAAAACATGTCTCGGCAGAGCAATCTATAAATCCATAATTTTTCAGACAGCAACAGTGGGTATTGTAATAGTCACCCAATCCATCACTTTTATAGGGTTACATGCACCCACATGCTACAGCCTGTCTCAATAATTTTACTGTCACGCTGTGTGTGTTTGTGTTTTTATTTGGGTATTTTTTGTTGTTGTAGAACTACAGGTACCAGCAAGCCCGTTATTTCCCCGCCTGCTGGTACTTGAGGTTCTCCAAGTACCAGCAAGCGGGGGAGGCTTGCTGGGCCTTGTAGTTCCACAACGAAAAAACAATATTCTTTTTTTACACACATGGCTATCAGCCCGGCACCCACCACCCAGGGGTGCTGGGGACAGCCTCGGGCTTCACCCCTGGCCCTTGGGTGCCTCGAGGGGAGGAACCTCTTGATTTAAGGGGTCCCCACTCCTCCAGGGAATCCCGGCCAGGGGTGACTAGTTGGAGGGGTAATGCCAGGGCCGCAGGGACCTACATAAAAGTATCCCCCGGCTGTGGCATTATCTCTCTGGCTAGTGGAGCCCGGTGCTGGTTTTAAAAATATGGGACCCCTACATCTATTGTACCACGTATTTTTGGAACCTGGACCGGTCTAAGAGCCCGGTGCTAGTTGTCTAAATACGGGGAACCCCTGTCCAATTTTCCCCCCAGTATTTAAATAACCAGGACCGGCTCAAAGAGCCCGAGGCTGGTTATACTAAGGAGGGGGGACCTCACGCATTTTTTTTTAACCCATTCAGACCCTTCTCCTTTAAGTTAATGGAAGCCCTGGACAACAAAATTGCATTCATGTCCTCCTCCCTCACCCTTCCCAGTCCCAAACACTCATTTTTTTTTTCTTTAAAAATTTATAATATATAACGAGAACAATGAGCAGGCAGGCAGCGGGCATTGGCGGCATCGGACTGAGATAGAAATTAGTGGTGGAGGGCCGGGTCAGTTGATTGTGGGCGAGTTTGTAAGCCATTGGCGGTGGCAGCGGGTATCGGCTCAGAGGCAGTAGCGGGCATTGGCTAAGGGTCATCGGCAGGATTCGGCGGACATTATGGCTGTAGTGCCTCACTAGCCACTGACCTCACCGCACGCCACTGTGGGACAGATGTAACATGCAGAGAGAGGTAGATTTGGGAGGGGGAATGTCCTAGCATAACTGTTAATTGCAGTGTAATACTGTAATTCAGCTGTGCAGCATTTGTGGCTAAATGTCAAAGAAGCCAGTATTTACCCTGCATGCAAAACAATAAATGTATTTGAACATACCTCCCAACTATCCCAATTTTTGCAGGACAGTCACTTTTTTGGGGAATGTCCAGCTAACCCAAACAACCCCCCCCTTCCCATGGGGAAGGGGGGGGGGGTGGAAGGCTCCCTGTAGCTTGTTGCTCTGCAAATATGCACATTGTGGGTAATTCAGACCTGATCGCTAGGGTGTGTTTTTTGCATCCCTGTAATCAGGTAGTTGCCGCCTACAGCGGAAGGGAAAATTTGCTGTGCAGGTGTGTGATCACATGTGCACAAGAGCTGCACAGCTCAGCACTTACTCAGCCATTGAGGTGACGTCACAAATCCTCCCACAAAACGCCGGGTCCCTCCAGTGTTTTTCCGGACACTCCCTAGAAACATTCAGTTGCCACCCACACAAACACCCTCTTCTTGTCAATCTTCTTGTGATCTCCGGACCGTCGCACTTACGCATTGTGGCGCATACGCATGTGCAGTGCAGACCAGATTGCCCGCTGGGTGAAAATAAATTGAAGCGATCTGGTCTGAATAAGCCTCAATGTCTATTCACGGGAGACAGAGGGGCTGGGGCATGGCCAGCAGCTCACAGAGCACCTATAATGACAAAAATGGGAGACATGGCTCATGATCGCGATATACCTGCGAAGGTACGCCCTCTACTGATTGACAGGCAGAGGCATTCGCATTTTCTGCGGGGCACCCGGAGAAAATGTAGGCACACGCACAGGATGGACCCTGCGTATATGCCCCCATCCTCTTCATAGTTTTTGCGGTTGGAACGCGTATTACGATCCAAACTGAATTAGGCCCTATGTCTTATATACACGAGCAGTGTGAAAACATCAATCGATGGGGGTAATTCCAAGATGATCGCAGCAGGAATTTTGTTAGCAGTTGGGCAAAACCATGTGTACTGCAGGGGAGGCAGATATAACATGTGCAGAAAGAGTTAGATTTGGGTGAGTTATTTTGTTTCTGTGCAGGGTAAATACTGACTGCTTTATTTTTACACTGCAAATTAGATTGCAGATTGAACACACCACACCCAAATATAACTCTCTCTGCACATGTTAAATCTGCCTTCCCTGCAGTGCACATAGGTGGTCATTCCGAGTTGTTCGCTCGGTAATTTTCTTCGCATCGCAGCGATTTTCCGCTTAATGCGCATGCGCAATGTTCACACTGCGACTGCGCCAAGTAAATTTGCTATGCAGTTAGGAATATTACTCACGGTTTTTTCATCGTTCTGGTGATCGTAATGTGATTGACAGGAAGTGGGTGTTTCTGGGCGGAAACAGGCCGCTTTAGGGGCGTGTGGGAAAAAATGCTACCGTTTCTGGGAAAAACGCGGGACTGGCTGGAGAAACGGAGGAGTGTCTGGGCGAATGCTGGGTGTGTTTGTGACGTCAAACCAGGAACGACAAGCACTGAACTGATCGCACTGGCAGAGTAAGTCTCGAGCTACTCAGAAACTGCACAGAGATGTCTTATCGCAATATTGCAAATCTTTCGTTCGCAATTTTAAGATGCTAAGATTCACTCCCAGTAGGCGGCAGCTTAGCGTGTGCAATGCTGCTAAAAGCAGCTTGCGAGCGAACAACTCGGAATGAGGGCCATGGGGGGTAATTCTGAGTTGATCGCAGCAGGATTTTTGTTAGCAGTTGGGCAAAACCATGTGCACTGCATTTACGAACAGATGATTTTTTTATATAAATTTTAAAATGTTAGTAAATGTGTGTGTTTTTTTCAACCTGGAAGCCCAACATCGATTAAGATCGATCTTAAATAGACCCCTGGGTTTTAAGGATAACCATGGTTGAGTCCAATGGTTAATTCACATTGACCGAAGTTCTAATTAAGTCACCTGTGCTCAAGCATGATATCCTTAAAATCTGGATTGCAATGACAGCATTTTGGAACTATGCCTAAGGGTTTAATTTTTACATTTATCCACTGACAATAAATCTACCTACAATATCCATGTAACTGTTATGATTACAGTATTTCACTAAATAATTTAATTTGCTGAACCTTCTGTAAAAAGAAATATTAAGCTGTGGTAATTCCCAGATGCAGCAAATTTGTTAGCTAGTGGGCAAAACCATGTGCACTGCAGGGATGGGGGGGGGGGGGCAGATATAACATTTGCAGAGAGATTTAGGTGGGTTATATTGTTTGTGTGCAGGGTAAATATTGGCTGTTTTGTTTTTACACTGCAATTTAGATTTCAGTTTGAACACACCGCACCAAAATCTAACTCTCTCTGCACATATTATACACCCCCCCCCCCCCCTGCAGTGTACATGGTTTTAGCTAATAAATTTGCTGCTGTGATCAGATCTGAGTTAAGCCCTATGTATTTGGCACTGGCAAAGGGTTAGAGGCCTTGCTGTAGAGCTCACACCTTTCTTATCATGCATTGTAATATTTCCTATGTCCTGATGTTGTGCTCTCTGCTCCATCCAAGTAAACAGCAATGTAGCATGGCTATCAAAGAGCGTGAAGTTTGCAGATTTCCTGGGATTAATGCTAAGGAATGCTATTCCAGAGGCTGCTGCTTTAATTCAAGTGTCACTGGGGTTAAATGGTGTTTTTACCTTAAAAACACAGGTAGAGTATATAGTACAGTGGTAAAGTGGGAGCATGTAGTGCTATTGATTACAGATTTGATGGAGCTTAAACATGGATAAGGTCCATGGCTCTAAGAGTTTATCTTGTGTATCCTTTATTCTTAGTCATGGTCAGATAAGATTAGAAAATACCATTTAAGTGGAAATTTCCTGTTAGCTGTTTTTCAGTTTGCTCAACTGTCTGATTAACTGGTCCTAAAAAAGGACCAAAGGAGCTAAATTGCCCTGTGATCTAGCTAAATTGCCCCAGTAAAAAAAAAAAAAAAAACTAAGCTGCTGTAATTCCTGGATGTTTCCTTACTGCATCAACAGGAAGTGACAAGAAACAATGTAATGTGGAACCGTACAGCAGAAGGGATTGCGGCTACCCCACAATAAGTGCAGCGGAATGTAAGAAGAGGAATTGTTGCTTTGACTGCAGCATTCCCGGGGTTAACTGGTGTTTCTTCAAGTCACAAGGTATGGAGCTGCTGTATAGTTACTCGCAAGTCAGTAGTTGTATGATGATCACACCTGTTAAGCTGGATACACACAGAATGCCCTACACAGGGGGTGAAATGAGCGCCCCCCCACCCCCCGTACGCTCAGCACACATCACGCTGTGCTGAGCGGGGGGAGAGATGTGTGCTGAGCAGTTCGCTCAGCACACATCTCTCCCCAAAATCGGGCCGTGAATACGGACCTTTAAACTGGATCCACACTTAGATTATCTGTCCAATTTTTTTTTCTAGTTGAAACAAAATTATGCTAATATGTGGCAGCAAATGACAATTGACCATTTGCTCACAAACACTGGAAAACATCCAAAAATGGTCATTTAGATAAATTGGTTAAATCCATTTCATTTAGCTAATTTATCCAAACTACCTTTATTGTATCTTTGTGGGTGAATGATGTGTGGGTCAGTGTTGAGGGTGGTGGAGGAGATGGGTAATAGGCACAGCAGGGTGTGGACAGTCAAATAGTGTGCTTAGAGGTTCAGAGTCATTGTATGAGACTCTGGCAACAGTGACTTGATGAGTCTGGTGTCCATAGGGTGGGACGCATTAACCTTTTTATGCTATTGAAATAGTTCTCCTCCTGACCGACGCAGTTCCTTGCTCCGAGGTTGGTGTATTGTCCTGTTGCAGCGCCTCTCCACTGTGGTCACAGTGAGCTGTGTGGTGTTGCTGGCGCATGCCAATCTCCCCCCAACCTCCCTCTTGCATTTCAGACCTACGTACGCATGATGGGATCTTGTATGATATGCGCGTGTGCTGTAGAGATGAAAGTGGGGGTGAGGAGGCAGATCGTGAGATGGGGAAACTTTGTGGACTGTTAGCGAAGGGGAGCACTGGGCAATCTGAGTTGCAAAGAGGGCAGCAGAAGAGGTTATTGCATGTGCACTGGTGACAGGTCCATCATTGGTGGCCAGCCTCAGTGGTAAAGGGGTACATGAGCTAGTGTCCCTTGGCCAGCCATGTACCATGGCCACCTCCCTACCTCCTATATATTCTCCCTGATCTGTCACTTTGTTACGGTCTGCTGCTGGCACTGGTGTATCGTCCTGCAGTTGCCGTCTCCGCCCATTGCTGTGACTTCCCCCAGAGTTAGCCACACAGAGTGACAGATCTGGGAAAATATATAGGAGATCATTACTTTCACTTGCAGCCTACCTTATTTTTTGCAGCCTAGCATGCTCCTGACCCCTTCTCTCACTAATACTTATACAACATTCATGAACTCATCTTAAGGTTTCTTTATTATTCAGTCACACTGTCTTGGATCCAAACCATTTCCTGTGGCATTGCAGTCAAACAATTGAGCTATTTACCCTTGCATAGAAAGGTATAATCTAAGCTAGAGAATTCTATTTGGAGCTCACCTTGTACTTTGTGAAGAAATAATCAGCTTTGTGGCTGAGCAGATATATGGAGTGTGTGGCTGCACACTGCATTGATCTGCTGAGTTGCAATGCTAATAATTTTTTTTTTTGCAAAGTACCAATAGCTTCATTGTGAAGGTGGAAAGAAGGGTGTTACGGCATGGAATGTACAAACTGCGAGACCCTGCTGGTAGCGCCTTTGTCTATTTAGTAGGAAGGGCACGTAACAGCCGGGGGGCAATGGAGGAAGCCCCTTTAGGGCTGGAGCCCGGCGGCAACTGACTCCGTTGTCTCTGGCAGTTCCGCCCCTGGACTAGAGGAATGGTCAAGAACATGGCAACATTTAATGCCAAAAAATGCAAAATCATACACGTCTCAAAAATGCAAAGGCTAACTATAATATTAAGGGCATTATAATGGCAAGAGGAAAGCTATCTAAGTGTTACTATTTCAGGTAAGCAATGTAACAAAGCAATAGGAAAGGCAAGTCAGATGCTTGTTTGCATAGGTTAAAGAACCAGTAGCAGAAAAAAGTAATACAGGTTGAGTATCCCATATCCAAATATTCCGAAATACGGAATATTCCGAAATACGGACTTTTTTGAGTGAGACTGAGATAGTGAAACCTTTGTGTTTTGATGGCTCAGTGTACACAAACTTTGTTTAATACTCAAAGTTATTAAAAATATTGTATTAAATGAACTTCAGACTGTGTGTATAAGGTGTATATGAAACATAAATGAATTCTGTGAATGTACACACACTTTGTTTAATGCACAAAGTTATAAAAAATATTGGCTAAAATGACCTTCAGGCTGTGTGTATAAGGTGTATATGAAACATAAATGCCTTCTGTGCTTAGATTTAGGTCCCATCACCATAATATCTCGTTATGGTATGCAATTATTCCAAAATACAGAAAAATCCGATATCCAAAATTCCTCTGGTCCCAAGCATTTTGGATAAGGGATACTCAACCTGTAATGCCACTGTATAGGTCCTTGGTACAGCCACATTTAGAATCCTGTGTTCAGTTCCAGAAGCCATATCTCCAGAAGGCTGTAAATACATTAGGGCAACTAAAATTGTGCATGGCCTACATCACAAAACTTACCTGGAAATACTAAAAAATGTTGATGTGTATAGTTTGGAGAAGGGAAGAGGGAACATACAGTAATAGAAACATTTAAATATATAGGGAGGAATGTAATAGGGTGTGAGAAAGAATCAGAAAGTGAGAGATTTTGTTTTTTCCTGTTGTTTTTCTTGTTTTTGTTTGATTGTTTGTTTTTAAAGTGGCAATCCTTTACATGGCAAAACCAGGTTGATATTTGCCATGTAAAGGATTGCCACCGTGGGCATGTGTAGAAGGGGCACTGCTACTGTTGGCATTATGTGTGTAAGCTGCACTGATATGGTGGTTATGTGTATAAAGGGCACTGCGACTGTGGGTATTATTATTATTATTATTATTACATGCGGTGTAATGACAATAAGATAGTGCTACTGTGTGGCGTATTTTGATTTGGGGTGCTATTGTGTGGCCATGCCCCTTCCTTGTGATACCACACCTTCTTTTTTTAAGGAGCGCACTGTCCCTTTATTAAGTATTGGAGAGAGGGCCCAAATTAATAGTTTGCAGGGAGGCGCCAAACACCCTAGCACTGGCCCTTTGGTAGGGGACAGGATTTGCTTCTGCTTGTGCACATATGTTATGATTGCCAGCCAACAGCACTGGTTTTGCCTATAACACTAACTATAAATATTTTGAATTGGTCCTGGACCACCAATCCAAGGCACCCCTGCAAGTGTCCTGAGGCACCCCAGGGTGCAGTTTGAGAACCACTGGTCTAGTGAGTACCCAGGATAATTATTGTAGCTGGTCTGCGGGTAACAGCTCTCAGATCCACTTCTAGAAAAAATGCAGCAATGTAATTTGAGTGACAAACTGCAGAGATGAACCCTTTCTGTGACCGCTGCACAGGGATCACACAAACTCTATTCATAGGGCTGACTTCACTTAGGGGAGATGTTCTCACCCCGCAAAGAAGTGCGAGTATATACCGCACTTACGGTACCATTGGATTTACAGATATTTTCTTGCAATACACTATGGGGGTCATTCTGAGTTGATTGCTCGCTAGCAGTTTTTAGCAGCCATGCAAACGCATTGTCGCTGCCCACTGGAGAGTGTATATTCACTTTGGAAAAGTGCGAACACTTGAGCAGCAGAGCGCCTGCAAAATCGTTTCAAAATAAGACCAGCACTGTAGTTACACTTCGTGTGCGTTGATTCTAACAACCGAGGGACGGCTTTTGATGTCACACACCCATCCAGCGAATGCCCAGCCACGTCTGCATTTCTTCTGCCACGCCTGCATTTTTCCAAGCACTCCCTGAAAACGGTCAGTAGACACCCAGAAACGCCCTCTTTCTGTCAATCTCCTTGTGGCCTGTTCTGTGATTGGAATAATCGCTAGAACTAGTGCAAAACCACAATGGACTTTGTACCCGTACGATGCGCATGCACATTACGGAGCATGCGCATGCACAGATTAGCCATTTTTTTTCAACTGATTGCTACGCAGCGAACAACGGCAGCATGCGATCAACTCGGAATGACCCCCTATATACATAGAAACATGGATTTTTACTGCAGGAATTATGGTTAGTTTAGGGGTATCGGTTAGGGTCAACAGAGGTGTAGCTAGGGGTCCAAGCGCCCCTGGCAAAGTAAGGGACTGGCGCCCCCCCTTTCGATAAAGCATTGCAGTCCATTGGCGGTTACCATGTTGGAGCCACAGCAACTGACCCCCTCCCCCACACGCTGCCCTACATCATCGGCTGGGATTCACTGTTGGTGTGAAGCCACTGGGAACAGTCTGGTAGCATTAGCAGCAGTCTGTGTCATAGATAGGGAAGGCAGAAGGTTAACTAGCTAATAGCAGTCTGTTGGCAGCAGAGGCTGGGCGGGGG
The DNA here is from genome assembly GCF_028390025.1 of Pseudophryne corroboree. Taxonomy (NCBI): domain Eukaryota; kingdom Metazoa; phylum Chordata; class Amphibia; order Anura; family Myobatrachidae; genus Pseudophryne; species Pseudophryne corroboree. The sequence goes on from NW_026969160.1 coordinate 50,170, forward strand.
GCTGAGAATGAGCCAACGCTGATCAGTGTCCAGTCTGCTCAGACAAAAATATTTTGTGATCAGGGCTGGTTCTAGACCAAAGGAGCCAATGGCAAAAATTTCCTTTGGCACCCCCCCCCCCCCCCCCCACACACACACACATACACACACACACACCAAAAAAGAACATATCCCAGTTTAACATAACGCTATGTGGTGCAAGGTGTGGAGCTGGTCACTTGTATCAGACCTCTGACATTTGCCTTTTCACCCATATTGCATACTTTTTCTTGCAGGTTGTGTCTTAATTCAAGAAGTGTTCTAAGTACTTCAGCTTAGTATCTTTACTGACCCCTCTTTACCCCACACTACATAACTGACCCCTCTATACCCTACACTACATCACTGACCTTTCTATAACCATCACTGCATTACTGACCCCTCTATACAGTACACTGACCTCTATATACCTGCTAGTACATCCCTGATGCCTATATTCCCTAAGCTAAATCCCTGACGCCTCTATTCCCTACGCTACATCCCTGACGCCTCTATTCCCTATGCTACATCCCTGACGCCTCTATACCCTACGCTACATCCCTGATGCCTCTATTCCCTACGCTACATTCCTGATGCCTCTATAACCTACGCTACATCCCTGACGCCTCTATACCCTACGCTACATCCCTGACGCCTCTATACAGTACAATGCATTACTGATCCCTCTAGACCATACATCCTCATTACATCAGAGAGATAGTGAAACACTGGAAAAAATAAGGATAAAGTGGACTACAGAAACTGATGCTCTAAACAAAGGAGAGAGAGAGAGAGAGAGAGAGAAAAGCACAAGGGAAAGTGGGCAATCGGAACACCATAGAGAGAGGAGAGATAGAAATGCCTGAAAAAGTAAAGGGGGTTGGGTATGGCATCCGGCGCTCGGGATTCCAGCAGTCACATGATACCTAATCCTAATCCTCTGGGGGGGTGGCGGATAGGGCTAACCCTCAGGGGGTGGCAGCTAGGACTAACCCCCCCCTCCCCTCCTAGTGCCTTCCCTAACACCCGCTCCCCCGGTCCTAACCCTCCCTCCAATACTCGCCTTCGGGATGTTGGCTGTCTGTGTGCCGGCACCAGTCTCCCAAGTGGTGTCAGGATTCCAACATCGGTCAAATGACCGCCGGTATACCGTCTGCCGGGATGGTAAATGTATCCTGAGGACAGGTAGTGAGTGTGGAGGGATAGGTGGTTCAGTAAAATGTAACAGCTCAAACTGCGATCATTCACTGATAAATTGATTTATAGCTCTCCCTTTTTAACCATTGCAGTCATAAAAGCAATGTTTTTTAAACTTTTAAATAAAGCTTGTTAGCATCCCCAGCACACTGTATATGCTGGGAGATGTAGTTCTCAATATGAAAACATTTAATTACTGTATGAACTCTAATTCCCCAACTGAAACCTCTCACAAACACACACTCCTAAATCTAGTACACACACACACACATTTCCCCAGTACTGACAACTCTCATCACTTCCACACACTGACAACTCCCTCCTGCTCCTCTCCCCACTGACACTGACAGCTCCCTCACAGTCACACACATCCTCCACCCCCCCACACACACACTGATAGCACACATGCACAAATCCCCCCCTCCTCGACACTAACTGTCACGGACTGCTTGGGCAGCAGGGTGCAGGCTCTGACTTGAAGTGCTGAAATTCAACAGCTCTCTCGAACTTGCAAGGCATGGCTGTGCAGCTGTCTCCAGCCATCTCCTTGCCCACTGTGTAATTTGTGGCGTTCTCTGATGTTCCCCGCTCTGCCTCTACAACCGGCACATAATGTACAGCAGTGGTGACTCCTGAGTATGGGCCTGGAGAACTCCGCCTACCGGGGGGTAGGGATTAATAATTTCAAAGGGGCAGAGCTAGGAGTGAAGCAGTGGACAGCAGTTGAGGGGCGTTTCAAACTGTAACAGGGTTGGGACAATTTCAGTATCCTTCCCTCACCGTCTAATTGGTCAGTCCCACGCTGATTGCCATAGCGCCCTTTCGAGACTGCAGAACTCTATCCCTTAGCCACGGTTGGCACAGCTGGATGGTGCCCCTGGCAAGTGCCATCCTGGCCAAGGGGTAGATACGCCCCTGAGGGTCAGGGCCAGCAACAGAAATCTCGGGGCCCAGTACACTATCTCTGGGGCCACCTCAACCCCCCCCTTAACTTGGCAGAGGGATCTTTAAAAAAAATGGAGCCTTTGACTCGGACCGTCAGTGAGGCCGGCAGGTGGTTTTCATACTGGGCTATCCAGCTCTTCGGTGGCGGTGGCAGGGACATTCAGAAAAGGGCCAGCACAGCAAAATGCATAATAATGGCAATACAGTATGGACCACAGGGACTGGACAAAGTGATGGGGTAAAAGGAGGGGGGAGGGTTTAGTTGGCCTGTTAATTGTTTTCCTGCTTAAATTGAGCAGTTGGTGGATACACTTTAAAAAGCAATATTGGCACTGTGGCCCCATTATTTCTGTTCTTAATACTTGGAGCCCTGAACAAGTGTCCCCTTTGTCCCCCCTGTCACCGGGCCTGTTCAGGCGTTACCTATGGAG